>NW_026991488.1:335000-337500 GCF_036370855.1 Dromaius novaehollandiae
AGGGCGGGGAGCCCTCGCTCCCGACCTGGGGACAAACCCTGTCTCGCTTCGAGTCCGGCCCAGGCGCCCGGCTCGGTCTGGCCCGGCAGGGAGCGGCGGGCCGGCCACACCGCCTGCCTCGGGATGTTGGGGGGGGTCCGTCCCCGCAGACCACCCCCCCCCCGCCCCAGGCGTCAGAGCCCGGCCGCCACCGGGAGCGGCGTCGCCCCGCCGCCCGCGCGCCTGCGGCCCGCCGGCCCCGCGCTTCCCAGCTCCCCGCTCGCCTCGCCGGCCCTCCGGCTCGACCGCCGCCGCCGCCGCCGCCGCGGCGCCCACACCCCCGCGCGCCCGCACACACCGCCTCGCGGGTGACGCCACGCGCTCGCCCGTCCCCTCCGCGGACAGACGCCCGGCGGCGGGCAGGCGGGCAAGGCGGCACGGACGGGGACGGCGCCCGCTCTCCCCGTCTCCACGCGGAGAGCGGGGCGGGCCGCCCCCGCCGCCGCCCCACCACCGCCCCCCCGCTGCCTGGCGGAGCCGGGCGGGGCAGAGCGAGGCGGGCGCCCCGGACGGCAGAGTGCCGGGGCGGGCGCGTAGGGTAGGGCGCCGCCGACGGCGGCCACGGCGGAAGACCCAGAAGCACCGGCCAGGGAGAAGGAGGAGACGCGCGGAGGCTCGGCGCCCGCACCACCCGCGGTGGGGGCTCGCCCTCCCGGCGGCGAGCACGCGCTCGCGCCCGGCTCGCAACGCTCGAGGCAGGCCGGCAACTAGGCCGACCGCGCGGCGTCTCTCCGCCGAGACCAGACCGCGGAGAGAGGGGGCAGGGTAACCCCTCTCCGTCCCGGCTGCCCGCGGGGCGAGCACGGGGCGCGCCGGCTGGCATGGGGGGGCGCGGCGCCCGCGCGCGCCGACCCCCCGGCCCTCCGGCAGCACGCCCGGCCGCCTCCGCGAGTCGCATCGGGCCGCCCGAGTCTTTAAACCTCCGCCCGGCTCTCCAACCGAGAACCCTCGGGCCCGGAGCCCGGGGCCCATGGCCATCCCTGCCCGGGGCGGCTGCCGGCGGCCGCGGTGGCCGGAGGCCCTCTCCCCTCTCTCGCTCGCTCCCTCCCTCCCCGCCCCCCCCACCCCCACCGCGGGGGAGGAAGGACCGGGGTGGGGGGAAGCCGAGGCGGGGGGGGGGAAGGCACGGCCGGTGCGGCGCGCACGGTGCGGCACCCGGGAGGAGCACGCTGGCACACGGGACCACACGGGTGGGTCACCGAGGGGGGGGCAGGAGAAGCGCGGGCGCTAGGTACCTGGCCCTGGGGTGAGGGAAACGACCTGAAATCCCCGCGGGGGTGCCTCCCCCGCCGCCGCCCGCCACCGGGCCGCCGCCGCCTCGCGGCGACGGCGGCAGCCTCGGCAGCGGCGACGAGACGGGACGCGGAGGGGGAACCCGGCACCCGCCAGCCGGCCCCCGCGCCCCTCGGCGGAGCGTCCGCCCGCGGGGTGCGCCCGACACCCGCCGCCACGACCTCGTCCTCCTCCCGGGGCCCGGGGTTTCCCTCAGTAACCCGGCGCCGGGTGGCAGCTGCACCCGGGAGGAGAGCCGTGGCTCGGGCCGCCCACTCGGGCACGAACCGTCGCCTCGCTTGGCCTCAACGCGACGCCCCCCGCTCGGGGGCCCGGCGCCCGCCCCGCGCGCCATCCCGGAACGCCTGCCCCCGCAGGTCTCTGCGGACGGGCTGCTCCGCCGCAGCCCGCCGCGGGTCCGCCCCCCACAGCTTAGGGGTGGGGACCCGTGGGACCCGTCCCAACCCGGAGGGCCGTCTCCCTCGCCTCCGCGCCCGCCGCTTCCTCTCCCGCGGGCGCCGGGGAGTAGCCAAGCCCCGCCGCCCCTCACACGCACTGCCGCCCGCTCCCGCCGGGCCCTCCCCTGGGCCGGACCCCCCCCCCTTCCCCTTCCCCCCCAGCGGCAGCGGAGCGCCGTGGGGTGGGGGGGCGGGGGGGGCGGGCCGCGGCTCCCGGAGACGGGCACCGGCAGCGGAGCGGGCACCAGCAGAGGCGAGAGGGGAGAGACGGGGGGAGGCGGTCCCCCACCGGCAGCGGTGGAATCGGCAGCGGGCTCTCGGCGAGCGAGCGCGGCCTCGGGAGGGCCGTGCACCCGCCGGCGGGCCGAGCCCCGTGCTCGGCCCCGCGGCGCAGAGTGCGGGACAGGCGAACTCGGGTACGCGCGCGCGGCAGCCGGGACGCGGCGGGCGGGGGGGCCACACCGGTGTCCGGTGCCGTCGGCATCGGCAGCGAGGCGCGGCGGCCCGGCGGCGGCCCGGCGGCGGGCCGGCACAGGTTTCGGAATGCCACGGGGGCCCGTAACCCCTCTTCCTCGCGGCGGGCTCGCGCGGCCCGCCGGCCCTGCCCCCGGCACGCGCCCACGGGCTCGCTCGCTCTCGCGCGGCGCCTCGCTCGCCAGGGCCGGGAGGCAGGCCCTTCCACTCCGGGGTCCCGCTTGCGCGCCGTCGCCCGCCCGCGACGCGGGCCGGCC
>NW_026991488.1:355000-357500 GCF_036370855.1 Dromaius novaehollandiae
CGGGGATGACCCTCCCGCCAGGGCCGGCGGAACAGCCACGCGCACGCGGGCCCGAGGGACGAGCCCTCTCCGCCCGCGCGCACGCCGCTCCCTTGGCGGGAGCCACGGACGTGCTAGAGGAGGTAAGCGACCTCGAGGCGGGCGCGGCCCCCCCCAACCGAGGAACACCGGGGCGGCACGCTCCGCAGCAGGCGGGGGGTCCGGCAGCTCTAGGCGGCGGGGGGCGGACGCCCCCGGCCCTCGCTTTTTTTCCGCGCAGCACGGTGCCCCCGCGGCACACCCAGGGGGGTGGGCTGGCACCCAACTCGCCCCTGCTTCTCGGTTCGCCACCCCCACCCATCGAGCTGCTTGCGGCCGGCACCCGGCGACCCGGGGCTGGGACCATCGCCGACGCCTCGCGCAGGTTTTTCGGACGCCTGGGAGCTCACAGGGCCACTCGGCCTCGCAGAGCCGGGTTCGGTGAAAGAAGCCCGAGGAAAGCGGCCCCTCGCCGCTCCAGCGGGCAGCACCTCGCACACCACGGGGCGCGCGCTGGAGAGGAGACCCCCCTGCCTGAACATCGGACACCGCCGCGCACCCTGTGACGGGGAGCACGGAAGAGCCGACCCGCCGGGGGCCCTCTCCGACGCGACCCGAACGGCCTCATCGATCGATCGAGATCGGTCAGGTCCTGAGCCAACTGCCCTGCCCGGCGTGGCCACCGAGGAGGCAGCCAGCGGCGGGCGCTGCGTGGGGGTGAGGGAGCAGCGTCTGCCAGAGGTGCCCGCTCGAGCCTGAACACCGGCCACCCCCCCGCGCTCCCTGGGACAGGGCGAGCAGGGAAGCACCGGCCCGCCGAGGGGCCTCTGCGACGTGTCCCGGGACGCCTCAGCGGGCGCTGCGTGCGGGTAGGGATGGGATCGGCAGCCGGAGCGCTGGCATCGCCCCGCGCTGCCTGCGGCGGAGAACCCCGAAGCCGGAGCCGCACGGGGCACCCCCGTGCCCCCCTTCGCTCTCGCTCTCGCTCTCGCCGGGCCGACCCGCGCTCCAGCCACTAGCCGCCGGCGAGCCCGCTCTCCGCGCTTCCTGGCACCTGGGACACGCTCGCGGGGCTGCCAGGGAGCTGCCGGGAGGCCGCCGCACCAAGCGCGCTCCGGTGGAGAGAACCGGGACGGGACCGCTCCTGCCTGCCCTCACAGGCCGCCTCACCCCTCTCGCAAGTCGGCTGCATGCGCAGGGGGCGCCCGGGAGCCAGTCTCCGGAAGGTGAGTGGTTGCTCACCTCTCTCCCCTACAGTCGTACCGCTAAGTCAGGCGGCGCCGGAGAGCCAAAGGACACCCGCCCCTCCTACCGGGGAGGGGCGCGGGAATGGCCCACGTCTACGATGACGTAACTGGAGGCAGCGACGCAGAGCGACCCCTTTCGCCGCTCCAGAGGAAAGCCGGGGGAAACAGGTCTACCGGTCACCACCCCGAAGGGCGGCCAAGTCTCGCCGGAGCCGGGTAGACCTGCTGACAGCGTGGGAGGCGGACCCGGGAGACGGCCTGCCACTTCCTCGCGCCTCCCGGAGCCCGGTCGACCGGCTGGCCGAGCCCCAAGCCCGGAGCCGGGTAGACCGGCACGCCGCGCGCCCCAGGCAGCCTCGCGGAGCCCGGTCGACCAGCTCGCCCCTCCGCGACCCCCGGATCCAGGTCGACCTGCTCGCCTCCGCGACACCCAGCGGAGCCGCGTCGACCGGCTCGCCCCTCCGAGACTCCCGGAGCCGGTAGACCCTCTGGCCGCCGCCAAGGCAGCCTCCCAGGCCCGGGGGCGTGGGCCGGCCGCTGCCACGGCGGACCCGCTGCGCCGGCCGCTACCGGGACGGCCCGCCGCGCACCCCCGGTCGTCCGCCCCCCCCCCCCCCCCCCGGCTCGAGCGCTTCGCTTGTTTGTTTGTTCGTTTCTTTCGGGGCAAGGGGTTCCGCTCGCTTCTTTTTGGGGTCGTGTTGTTTTTCGGGTTTGCTCTTGTTTCTTTGCGTTTCCGAGCACGCGCGTCTTTTCCCCTCCTTTTCCTGCCTTGCTGATTTTTCTCGGTTTTCTGTGTGGGAGCGCGGTGCCCCCCCCCCCCCCCCCGCCCCGCCCCGCCCCGGCACGCGGTCCTACAGCAGGGGAAGGTGCTCACTTACGAATCTAGGTCTCTAGGTCTTGTCTGTCTGTCTGTCTGTCTGTCTGTCTGCCTTTTATTCCTTTCTTTCTTTTCCTCTTTCTTCCTTTCTTTCTTTCTTCTTGCCTGGCCGCTGCCGCCCCTTACCCCCTCCCTTTCCTGGTGCCTGCCTTGCTCCCCTCGCACTGCTTTCAACGCCCCGCCTCAGCAGAAATCCCTGACCCCGGGCTGACCGGCGCCCCGAGGCAGCAGGGGGGCCCCGGGGCGGGGCACGCGCGCACACAAACACACACTCCACACAGGCGCCGTCAGCGGGGCAGGGCGGCACTGGCCCGCCAACAACCCGTGATACCGCGCCTGGCGCGCGCCCCCCGCCCCC
>NW_026991488.1:370000-372500 GCF_036370855.1 Dromaius novaehollandiae
CACGCTCCGCAGCAGGCGGGGGGTCCGGCAGCTCTAGGCGGCGGGGGGCGGACGCCCCCGGCCCTCGCTTTTTTTCCGCGCAGCACGGTGCCCCCGCGGCACACCCAGGGGGGTGGGCTGGCACCCAACTCGCCCCTGCTTCTCGGTTCGCCACCCCCACCCATCGAGCTGCTTGCGGCCGGCACCCGGCGACCCGGGGCTGGGACCATCGCCGACGCCTCGCGCAGGTTTTTCGGACGCCTGGGAGCTCACAGGGCCACTCGGCCTCGCAGAGCCGGGTTCGGTGAAAGAAGCCCGAGGAAAGCGGCCCCTCGCCGCTCCAGCGGGCAGCACCTCGCACACCACGGGGCGCGCGCTGGAGAGGAGACCCCCCTGCCTGAACATCGGACACCGCCGCGCACCCTGTGACGGGGAGCACGGAAGAGCCGACCCGCCGGGGGCCCTCTCCGACGCGACCCGAACGGCCTCATCGATCGATCGAGATCGGTCAGGTCCTGAGCCAACTGCCCTGCCCGGCGTGGCCACCGAGGAGGCAGCCAGCGGCGGGCGCTGCATGGGGGTGAGGGAGCAGCGTCTGCCAGAGGTGCCCGCTCGAGCCTGAACACCGGCCACCCCCCCGCGCTCCCTGGGACAGGGCGAGCAGGGAAGCACCGGCCCGCCGAGGGGCCTCTGCGACGTGTCCCGGGACGCCTCAGCGGGCGCTGCGTGCGGGTAGGGATGGGATCGGCAGCCGGAGCGCTGGCATCGCCCCGCGCTGCCTGCGGCGGAGAACCCCGAAGCCGGAGCCGCACGGGGCACCCCCGTGCCCCCCTTCGCTCTCGCTCTTGCTCTCGCCGGGCCAACCCGCGCTCCAGCCACTAGCCGCCGGCGAGCCCGCTCTCCGCGCTTCCTGGCACCTGGGACACGCTCGCGGGGCTGCCAGGGAGCTGCCGGGAGGCCGCCGCACCAAGCGCGCTCCGGTGGAGAGAACCGGGACGGGACCGCTCCTGCCTGCCCTCACAGGCCGCCTCACCCCTCTCGCAAGTCGGCTGCATGCGCAGGGGGCGCCCGGGAGCCAGTCTCCGGAAGGTGAGTGGTTGCTCACCTCTCTCCCCTACAGTCGTACCGCTAAGTCAGGCGGCGCCGGAGAGCCAAAGGACACCCGCCCCTCCTACCGGGGAGGGGCGCGGGAATGGCCCACGTCTACGATGACGTAACTGGAGGCAGCGACGCAGAGCGACCCCTTTCGCCGCTCCAGAGGAAAGCCGGGGGAAACAGGTCTACCGGTCACCACCCCGAAGGGCGGCCAAGTCTCGCCGGAGCCGGGTAGACCTGCTGACAGCGTGGGAGGCGGACCCGGGAGACGGCCTGCCACTTCCTCGCGCCTCCCGGAGCCCGGTCGACCGGCTGGCCGAGCCCCAAGCCCGGAGCCGGGTAGACCGGCACGCCGCGCGCCCCAGGCAGCCTCGCGGAGCCCGGTCGACCAGCTCGCCCCTCCGCGACCCCCGGATCCAGGTCGACCTGCTCGCCTCCGCGAGACCCAGCGGAGCCGCGTCGACCGGCTCGCCCCTCCGAGACTCCCGGAGCCGGTAGACCCTCTGGCCGCCGCCAAGGCAGCCTCCCAGGCCCGGGGGCGTGGGCCGGCCGCTGCCACGGCGGACCCGCTGCGCCGGCCGCTACCGGGACGGCCCGCCGCGCACCCCCGGTCGTCCGCCCCCCCCCCCCCCCCCCCCGGCTCGAGCGCTTCGCTTGTTTGTTTGTTCGTTTCTTTCGGGGCAAGGGGTTCCGCTCGCTTCTTTTTGGGGTCGTGTTGTTTTTCGGGTTTGCTCTTGTTTCTTTGCGTTTCCGAGCACGCGCGTCTTTTCCCCTCCTTTTCCTGCCTTGCTGATTTTTCTCGGTTTTCTGTGTGGGAGCGCGGTGCCCCCCCCCCCCCCCCCGCCCCGCCCCGGCACGCGGTCCTACAGCAGGGGAAGGTGCTCACTTACGAATCTAGGTCTCTAGGTCTTGTCTGTCTGTCTGTCTGTCTGTCTGTCTGCCTTTTATTCCTTTCTTTCTTTTCCTCTTTCTTCCTTTCTTTCTTTCTTCTTGCCCGGCCGCTGCCGCCCCTTACCCCCTCCCTTTCCTGGTGCCTGCCTTGCTCCCCTCGCACTGCTTTCAACGCCCCGCCTCAGCAGAAATCCCTGACCCCGGGCTGACCGGCGCCCCGAGGCAGCAGGGGGGCCCCGGGGCGGGGCACGCGCGCACACAAACACACACTCCACACAGGCGCCGTCAGCGGGGCAGGGCGGCACTGGCCCGCCAACAACCCGTGATACCGCGCCTGGCGCGCGCCCCCCGCCCCCCCCCCCCAACAAGGCAGCGGAGGGTGCTTGTGTGCGAACCCGCGCCGTTCGCGCCTTTTTTTTTTTTTTTAATCGGTTCTCGCGCCGTCCGCCCGCCGGCCCCCCCCCGCGCCCCCCCCCCCCCCCCCGCCCGCCTTTTCGCCGCCGCCAAGCCTGCTTGTTCCCTCACGTTCCCCGGC
>NW_026991488.1:385000-387500 GCF_036370855.1 Dromaius novaehollandiae
GCCCTCTCCGCCCGCGCGCACGCCGCTCCCTTGGCGGGAGCCACGGACGTGCTAGAGGAGGTAAGCGACCTCGAGGCGGGCGCGGCCCCCCCCAACCGAGGAACACCGGGGCGGCACGCTCCGCAGCAGGCGGGGGGTCCGGCAGCTCTAGGCGGCGGGGGGCGGACGCCCCCGGCCCTCGCTTTTTTTCCGCGCAGCACGGTGCCCCCGCGGCACACCCAGGGGGGTGGGCTGGCACCCAACTCGCCCCTGCTTCTCGGTTCGCCACCCCCACCCATCGAGCTGCTTGCGGCCGGCACCCGGCGACCCGGGGCTGGGACCATCGCCGACGCCTCGCGCAGGTTTTTCGGACGCCTGGGAGCTCACAGGGCCACTCGGCCTCGCAGAGCCGGGTTCGGTGAAAGAAGCCCGAGGAAAGCGGCCCCTCGCCGCTCCAGCGGGCAGCACCTCGCACACCACGGGGCGCGCGCTGGAGAGGAGACCCCCCTGCCTGAACATCGGACACCGCCGCGCACCCTGTGACGGGGAGCACGGAAGAGCCGACCCGCCGGGGGCCCTCTCCGACGCGACCCGAACGGCCTCATCGATCGATCGAGATCGGTCAGGTCCTGAGCCAACTGCCCTGCCCGGCGTGGCCACCGAGGAGGCAGCCAGCGGCGGGCGCTGCGTGGGGGTGAGGGAGCAGCGTCTGCCAGAGGTGCCCGCTCGAGCCTGAACACCGGCCACCCCCCCGCGCTCCCTGGGACAGGGCGAGCAGGGAAGCACCGGCCCGCCGAGGGGCCTCTGCGACGTGTCCCGGGACGCCTCAGCGGGCGCTGCGTGCGGGTAGGGATGGGATCGGCAGCCGGAGCGCTGGCATCGCCCCGCGCTGCCTGCGGCGGAGAACCCCGAAGCCGGAGCCGCACGGGGCACCCCCGTGCCCCCCTTCGCTCTCGCTCTTGCTCTCGCCGGGCCAACCCGCGCTCCAGCCACTAGCCGCCGGCGAGCCCGCTCTCCGCGCTTCCTGGCACCTGGGACACGCTCGCGGGGCTGCCAGGGAGCTGCCGGGAGGCCGCCGCACCAAGCGCGCTCCGGTGGAGAGAACCGGGACGGGACCGCTCCTGCCTGCCCTCACAGGCCGCCTCACCCCTCTCGCAAGTCGGCTGCATGCGCAGGGGGCGCCCGGGAGCCAGTCTCCGGAAGGTGAGTGGTTGCTCACCTCTCTCCCCTACAGTCGTACCGCTAAGTCAGGCGGCGCCGGAGAGCCAAAGGACACCCGCCCCTCCTACCGGGGAGGGGCGCGGGAATGGCCCACGTCTACGATGACGTAACTGGAGGCAGCGACGCAGAGCGACCCCTTTCGCCGCTCCAGAGGAAAGCCGGGGGAAACAGGTCTACCGGTCACCACCCCGAAGGGCGGCCAAGTCTCGCCGGAGCCGGGTAGACCTGCTGACAGCGTGGGAGGCGGACCCGGGAGACGGCCTGCCACTTCCTCGCGCCTCCCGGAGCCCGGTCGACCGGCTGGCCGAGCCCCAAGCCCGGAGCCGGGTAGACCGGCACGCCGCGCGCCCCAGGCAGCCTCGCGGAGCCCGGTCGACCAGCTCGCCCCTCCGCGACCCCCGGATCCAGGTCGACCTGCTCGCCTCCGCGAGACCCAGCGGAGCCGCGTCGACCGGCTCGCCCCTCCGAGACTCCCGGAGCCGGTAGACCCTCTGGCCGCCGCCAAGGCAGCCTCCCAGGCCCGGGGGCGTGGGCCGGCCGCTGCCACGGCGGACCCGCTGCGCCGGCCGCTACCGGGACGGCCCGCCGCGCACCCCCGGTCGTCCGCCCCCCCCCCCCCCCCCCCCCGGCTCGAGCGCTTCGCTTGTTTGTTTGTTCGTTTCTTTCGGGGCAAGGGGTTCCGCTCGCTTCTTTTTGGGGTCGTGTTGTTTTTCGGGTTTGCTCTTGTTTCTTTGCGTTTCCGAGCACGCGCGTCTTTTCCCCTCCTTTTCCTGCCTTGCTGATTTTTCTCGGTTTTCTGTGTGGGAGCGCGGTGCCCCCCCCCCCCCCCCCGCCCCGCCCCGGCACGCGGTCCTACAGCAGGGGAAGGTGCTCACTTACGAATCTAGGTCTCTAGGTCTTGTCTGTCTGTCTGTCTGTCTGTCTGTCTGCCTTTTATTCCTTTCTTTCTTTTCCTCTTTCTTCCTTTCTTTCTTTCTTCTTGCCCGGCCGCTGCCGCCCCTTACCCCCTCCCTTTCCTGGTGCCTGCCTTGCTCCCCTCGCACTGCTTTCAACGCCCCGCCTCAGCAGAAATCCCTGACCCCGGGCTGACCGGCGCCCCGAGGCAGCAGGGGGGCCCCGGGGCGGGGCACGCGCGCACACAAACACACACTCCACACAGGCGCCGTCAGCGGGGCAGGGCGGCACTGGCCCGCCAACAACCCGTGATACCGCGCCTGGCGCGCGCCCCCCGCCCCCCCCCCCCAACAAGGCAGCGGAGGGTGCTTGTGTGCGAACCCGCGCCGTTCGCGCCTTTTTTTTT
>NW_026991488.1:395000-397500 GCF_036370855.1 Dromaius novaehollandiae
CGGGATGTTGGGGGGGGTCCGTCCCCGCAGACCACCCCCCCCCCGCCCCAGGCGTCAGAGCCCGGCCGCCACCGGGAGCGGCGTCGCCCCGCCGCCCGCGCGCCTGCGGCCCGCCGGCCCCGCGCTTCCCAGCTCCCCGCTCGCCTCGCCGGCCCTCCGGCTCGACCGCCGCCGCCGCCGCCGCCGCGGCGCCCACACCCCCGCGCGCCCGCACACACCGCCTCGCGGGTGACACCACGCGCTCGCCCGTCCCCTCCGCGGACAGACGCCCGGCGGCGGGCAGGCGGGCAAGGCGGCACGGACGGGGACGGCACCCGCTCTCCCCGTCTCCACGCGGAGAGCGGGGCGGGCCGCCCCCGCCGCCGCCCCACCACCGCCCCCCCGCTGCCTGGCGGAGCCGGGCGGGGCAGAGCGAGGCGGGCGCCCCGGACGGCAGAGTGCCGGGGCGGGCGCGTAGGGTAGGGCGCCGCCGACGGCGGCCACGGCGGAAGACCCAGAAGCACCGGCCAGGGAGAAGGAGGAGACGCGCGGAGGCTCGGCGCCCGCACCACCCGCGGTGGGGGCTCGCCCTCCCGGCGGCGAGCACGCGCTCGCGCCCGGCTCGCAACGCTCGAGGCAGGCCGGCAACTAGGCCGACCGCGCGGCGTCTCTCCGCCGAGACCAGACCGCGGAGAGAGGGGGCAGGGTAACCCCTCTCCGTCCCGGCTGCCCGCGGGGCGAGCACGGGGCGCGCCGGCTGGCATGGGGGGGCGCGGCGCCCGCGCGCGCCGACCCCCCGGCCCTCCGGCAGCACGCCCGGCCGCCTCCGCGAGTCGCATCGGGCCGCCCGAGTCTTTAAACCTCCGCCCGGCTCTCCAACCGAGAACCCTCGGGCCCGGAGCCCGGGGCCCATGGCCATCCCTGCCCGGGGCGGCTGCCGGCGGCCGCGGTGGCCGGAGGCCCTCTCCCCTCTCTCGCTCGCTCCCTCCCTCCCCGCCCCCCCCACCCCCACCGCGGGGGAGGAAGGACCGGGGTGGGGGGAAGCCGAGGCGGGGGGGGGGAAGGCACGGCCGGTGCGGCGCGCACGGTGCGGCACCCGGGAGGAGCACGCTGGCACACGGGACCACACGGGTGGGTCACCGAGGGGGGGGCAGGAGAAGCGCGGGCGCTAGGTACCTGGCCCTGGGGTGAGGGAAACGACCTGAAATCCCCGCGGGGGTGCCTCCCCCGCCGCCGCCCGCCACCGGGCCGCCGCCGCCTCGCGGCGACGGCGGCAGCCTCGGCAGCGGCGACGAGACGGGACGCGGAGGGGGAACCCGGCACCCGCCAGCCGGCCCCCGCGCCCCTCGGCGGAGCGTCCGCCCGCGGGGTGCGCCCGACACCCGCCGCCACGACCTCGTCCTCCTCCCGGGGCCCGGGGTTTCCCTCAGTAACCCGGCGCCGGGTGGCAGCTGCACCCGGGAGGAGAGCCGTGGCTCGGGCCGCCCACTCGGGCACGAACCGTCGCCTCGCTTGGCCTCAACGCGACGCCCCCCGCTCGGGGGCCCGGCGCCCGCCCCGCGCGCCATCCCGGAACGCCTGCCCCCGCAGGTCTCTGCGGACGGGCTGCTCCGCCGCAGCCCGCCGCGGGTCCGCCCCCCACAGCTTAGGGGTGGGGACCCGTGGGACCCGTCCCAACCCGGAGGGCCGTCTCCCTCGCCTCCGCGCCCGCCGCTTCCTCTCCCGCGGGCGCCGGGGGGAGTAGCCAAGCCCCGCCGCCCCTCACACGCACTGCCGCCCGCTCCCGCCGGGCCCTCCCCTGGGCCGGACCCCCCCCCCTTCCCCTTCCCCCCCAGCGGCAGCGGAGCGCCGTGGGGTGGGGGGGCGGGGGGGGCGGGCCGCGGCTCCCGGAGACGGGCACCGGCAGCGGAGCGGGCACCAGCAGAGGCGAGAGGGGAGAGACGGGGGGAGGCGGTCCCCCACCGGCAGCGGTGGAATCGGCAGCGGGCTCTCGGCGAGCGAGCGCGGCCTCGGGAGGGCCGTGCACCCGCCGGCGGGCCGAGCCCCGTGCTCGGCCCCGCGGCGCAGAGTGCGGGACAGGCGAACTCGGGTACGCGCGCGCGGCAGCCGGGACGCGGCGGGCGGGGGGGCCACACCGGTGTCCGGTGCCGTCGGCATCGGCAGCGAGGCGCGGCGGCCCGGCGGCGGCCCGGCGGCGGGCCGGCACAGGTTTCGGAATGCCACGGGGGCCCGTAACCCCTCTTCCTCGCGGCGGGCTCGCGCGGCCCGCCGGCCCTGCCCCCGGCACGCGCCCACGGGCTCGCTCGCTCTCGCGCGGCGCCTCGCTCGCCAGGGCCGGGAGGCAGGCCCTTCCACTCCGGGGTCCCGCTTGCGCGCCGTCGCCCGCCCGCGACGCGGGCCGGCCCCTCCGCCGCCGTCGTCGTCCGTCCCTCCCGCCGGACGCTCCCCCTCCGCCGCGGGGGGCCTCCCCCCCCTCCTCCCCCCCCGGCTCACCTTCCCCCTAGCCTGCTCCCGGTGACGG
>NW_026991488.1:410000-412500 GCF_036370855.1 Dromaius novaehollandiae
CGGGGAGCCCTCGCTCCCGACCTGGGGACAAACCCTGTCTCGCTTCGAGTCCGGCCCAGGCGCCCGGCTCGGTCTGGCCCGGCAGGGAGCGGCGGGCCGGCCACACCGCCTGCCTCGGGATGTTGGGGGGGGTCCGTCCCCGCAGACCACCCCCCCCCCGCCCCAGGCGTCAGAGCCCGGCCGCCACCGGGAGCGGCGTCGCCCCGCCGCCCGCGCGCCTGCGGCCCGCCGGCCCCGCGCTTCCCAGCTCCCCGCTCGCCTCGCCGGCCCTCCGGCTCGACCGCCGCCGCCGCCGCCGCCGCGGCGCCCACACCCCCGCGCGCCCGCACACACCGCCTCGCGGGTGACACCACGCGCTCGCCCGTCCCCTCCGCGGACAGACGCCCGGCGGCGGGCAGGCGGGCAAGGCGGCACGGACGGGGACGGCGCCCGCTCTCCCCGTCTCCACGCGGAGAGCGGGGCGGGCCGCCCCCGCCGCCGCCCCACCACCGCCCCCCCGCTGCCTGGCGGAGCCGGGCGGGGCAGAGCGAGGCGGGCGCCCCGGACGGCAGAGTGCCGGGGCGGGCGCGTAGGGTAGGGCGCCGCCGACGGCGGCCACGGCGGAAGACCCAGAAGCACCGGCCAGGGAGAAGGAGGAGACGCGCGGAGGCTCGGCGCCCGCACCACCCGCGGTGGGGGCTCGCCCTCCCGGCGGCGAGCACGCGCTCGCGCCCGGCTCGCAACGCTCGAGGCAGGCCGGCAACTAGGCCGACCGCGCGGCGTCTCTCCGCCGAGACCAGACCGCGGAGAGAGGGGGCAGGGTAACCCCTCTCCGTCCCGGCTGCCCGCGGGGCGAGCACGGGGCGCGCCGGCTGGCATGGGGGGGCGCGGCGCCCGCGCGCGCCGACCCCCCGGCCCTCCGGCAGCACGCCCGGCCGCCTCCGCGAGTCGCATCGGGCCGCCCGAGTCTTTAAACCTCCGCCCGGCTCTCCAACCGAGAACCCTCGGGCCCGGAGCCCGGGGCCCATGGCCATCCCTGCCCGGGGCGGCTGCCGGCGGCCGCGGTGGCCGGAGGCCCTCTCCCCTCTCTCGCTCGCTCCCTCCCTCCCCGCCCCCCCCACCCCCACCGCGGGGGAGGAAGGACCGGGGTGGGGGGAAGCCGAGGCGGGGGGGGGGAAGGCACGGCCGGTGCGGCGCGCACGGTGCGGCACCCGGGAGGAGCACGCTGGCACACGGGACCACACGGGTGGGTCACCGAGGGGGGGGCAGGAGAAGCGCGGGCGCTAGGTACCTGGCCCTGGGGTGAGGGAAACGACCTGAAATCCCCGCGGGGGTGCCTCCCCCGCCGCCGCCCGCCACCGGGCCGCCGCCGCCTCGCGGCGACGGCGGCAGCCTCGGCAGCGGCGACGAGACGGGACGCGGAGGGGGAACCCGGCACCCGCCAGCCGGCCCCCGCGCCCCTCGGCGGAGCGTCCGCCCGCGGGGTGCGCCCGACACCCGCCGCCACGACCTCGTCCTCCTCCCGGGGCCCGGGGTTTCCCTCAGTAACCCGGCGCCGGGTGGCAGCTGCACCCGGGAGGAGAGCCGTGGCTCGGGCCGCCCACTCGGGCACGAACCGTCGCCTCGCTTGGCCTCAACGCGACGCCCCCCGCTCGGGGGCCCGGCGCCCGCCCCGCGCGCCATCCCGGAACGCCTGCCCCCGCAGGTCTCTGCGGACGGGCTGCTCCGCCGCAGCCCGCCGCGGGTCCGCCCCCCACAGCTTAGGGGTGGGGACCCGTGGGACCCGTCCCAACCCGGAGGGCCGTCTCCCTCGCCTCCGCGCCCGCCGCTTCCTCTCCCGCGGGCGCCGGGGGGAGTAGCCAAGCCCCGCCGCCCCTCACACGCACTGCCGCCCGCTCCCGCCGGGCCCTCCCCTGGGCCGGACCCCCCCCCCTTCCCCTTCCCCCCCAGCGGCAGCGGAGCGCCGTGGGGTGGGGGGGCGGGGGGGGCGGGCCGCGGCTCCCGGAGACGGGCACCGGCAGCGGAGCGGGCACCAGCAGAGGCGAGAGGGGAGAGACGGGGGGAGGCGGTCCCCCACCGGCAGCGGTGGAATCGGCAGCGGGCTCTCGGCGAGCGAGCGCGGCCTCGGGAGGGCCGTGCACCCGCCGGCGGGCCGAGCCCCGTGCTCGGCCCCGCGGCGCAGAGTGCGGGACAGGCGAACTCGGGTACGCGCGCGCGGCAGCCGGGACGCGGCGGGCGGGGGGGCCACACCGGTGTCCGGTGCCGTCGGCATCGGCAGCGAGGCGCGGCGGCCCGGCGGCGGCCCGGCGGCGGGCCGGCACAGGTTTCGGAATGCCACGGGGGCCCGTAACCCCTCTTCCTCGCGGCGGGCTCGCGCGGCCCGCCGGCCCTGCCCCCGGCACGCGCCCACGGGCTCGCTCGCTCTCGCGCGGCGCCTCGCTCGCCAGGGCCGGGAGGCAGGCCCTTCCACTCCGGGGTCCCGCTTGCGCGCCGTCGCCCGCCCGCGACGCGGGCCGGCCCC
>NW_026991488.1:425000-427500 GCF_036370855.1 Dromaius novaehollandiae
CGGCAGAGACGGAAGGAGAGAGAGAGCGAGAGAAAGAGAGGGGCTTGCCTCACTGACCGTACAAGCACAGAGAAAGGGGGGGGGGGAAACGAAGGGCAAACCCGAACGAGAAGGGCGGGGAGCCCTCGCTCCCGACCTGGGGACAAACCCTGTCTCGCTTCGAGTCCGGCCCAGGCGCCCGGCTCGGTCTGGCCCGGCAGGGAGCGGCGGGCCGGCCACACCGCCTGCCTCGGGATGTTGGGGGGGGTCCGTCCCCGCAGACCACCCCCCCCCCGCCCCAGGCGTCAGAGCCCGGCCGCCACCGGGAGCGGCGTCGCCCCGCCGCCCGCGCGCCTGCGGCCCGCCGGCCCCGCGCTTCCCAGCTCCCCGCTCGCCTCGCCGGCCCTCCGGCTCGACCGCCGCCGCCGCCGCCGCCGCGGCGCCCACACCCCCGCGCGCCCGCACACACCGCCTCGCGGGTGACACCACGCGCTCGCCCGTCCCCTCCGCGGACAGACGCCCGGCGGCGGGCAGGCGGGCAAGGCGGCACGGACGGGGACGGCGCCCGCTCTCCCCGTCTCCACGCGGAGAGCGGGGCGGGCCGCCCCCGCCGCCGCCCCACCACCGCCCCCCCGCTGCCTGGCGGAGCCGGGCGGGGCAGAGCGAGGCGGGCGCCCCGGACGGCAGAGTGCCGGGGCGGGCGCGTAGGGTAGGGCGCCGCCGACGGCGGCCACGGCGGAAGACCCAGAAGCACCGGCCAGGGAGAAGGAGGAGACGCGCGGAGGCTCGGCGCCCGCACCACCCGCGGTGGGGGCTCGCCCTCCCGGCGGCGAGCACGCGCTCGCGCCCGGCTCGCAACGCTCGAGGCAGGCCGGCAACTAGGCCGACCGCGCGGCGTCTCTCCGCCGAGACCAGACCGCGGAGAGAGGGGGCAGGGTAACCCCTCTCCGTCCCGGCTGCCCGCGGGGCGAGCACGGGGCGCGCCGGCTGGCATGGGGGGGCGCGGCGCCCGCGCGCGCCGACCCCCCGGCCCTCCGGCAGCACGCCCGGCCGCCTCCGCGAGTCGCATCGGGCCGCCCGAGTCTTTAAACCTCCGCCCGGCTCTCCAACCGAGAACCCTCGGGCCCGGAGCCCGGGGCCCATGGCCATCCCTGCCCGGGGCGGCTGCCGGCGGCCGCGGTGGCCGGAGGCCCTCTCCCCTCTCTCGCTCGCTCCCTCCCTCCCCGCCCCCCCCACCCCCACCGCGGGGGAGGAAGGACCGGGGTGGGGGGAAGCCGAGGCGGGGGGGGGGAAGGCACGGCCGGTGCGGCGCGCACGGTGCGGCACCCGGGAGGAGCACGCTGGCACACGGGACCACACGGGTGGGTCACCGAGGGGGGGGCAGGAGAAGCGCGGGCGCTAGGTACCTGGCCCTGGGGTGAGGGAAACGACCTGAAATCCCCGCGGGGGTGCCTCCCCCGCCGCCGCCCGCCACCGGGCCGCCGCCGCCTCGCGGCGACGGCGGCAGCCTCGGCAGCGGCGACGAGACGGGACGCGGAGGGGGAACCCGGCACCCGCCAGCCGGCCCCCGCGCCCCTCGGCGGAGCGTCCGCCCGCGGGGTGCGCCCGACACCCGCCGCCACGACCTCGTCCTCCTCCCGGGGCCCGGGGTTTCCCTCAGTAACCCGGCGCCGGGTGGCAGCTGCACCCGGGAGGAGAGCCGTGGCTCGGGCCGCCCACTCGGGCACGAACCGTCGCCTCGCTTGGCCTCAACGCGACGCCCCCCGCTCGGGGGCCCGGCGCCCGCCCCGCGCGCCATCCCGGAACGCCTGCCCCCGCAGGTCTCTGCGGACGGGCTGCTCCGCCGCAGCCCGCCGCGGGTCCGCCCCCCACAGCTTAGGGGTGGGGACCCGTGGGACCCGTCCCAACCCGGAGGGCCGTCTCCCTCGCCTCCGCGCCCGCCGCTTCCTCTCCCGCGGGCGCCGGGGGGAGTAGCCAAGCCCCGCCGCCCCTCACACGCACTGCCGCCCGCTCCCGCCGGGCCCTCCCCTGGGCCGGACCCCCCCCCCTTCCCCTTCCCCCCCAGCGGCAGCGGAGCGCCGTGGGGTGGGGGGGCGGGGGGGGCGGGCCGCGGCTCCCGGAGACGGGCACCGGCAGCGGAGCGGGCACCAGCAGAGGCGAGAGGGGAGAGACGGGGGGAGGCGGTCCCCCACCGGCAGCGGTGGAATCGGCAGCGGGCTCTCGGCGAGCGAGCGCGGCCTCGGGAGGGCCGTGCACCCGCCGGCGGGCCGAGCCCCGTGCTCGGCCCCGCGGCGCAGAGTGCGGGACAGGCGAACTCGGGTACGCGCGCGCGGCAGCCGGGACGCGGCGGGCGGGGGGGCCACACCGGTGTCCGGTGCCGTCGGCATCGGCAGCGAGGCGCGGCGGCCCGGCGGCGGCCCGGCGGCGGGCCGGCACAGGTTTCGGAATGCCACGGGGGCCCGTAACCCCTCTTCCTCGCGGCGGGCTCGCGCGGCCCGCCGGCCCTGCCCCCGGCACGCGC
>NW_026991488.1:440000-442500 GCF_036370855.1 Dromaius novaehollandiae
GGGGGGACCGGGCAGCTTTCGCAGCCCCTGGGGGGCCCCCCCTCCTCCGCCCCCTCCTCCTCCGCCCCACCGCCCTTCCTCACGCCGACGCCGGCTGCTGAGCAAGGGACGGCAGAGACGGAAGGAGAGAGAGAGCGAGAGAAAGAGAGGGGCTTGCCTCACTGACCGTACAAGCACAGAGAAAGGGGGGGGGGAAACGAAGGGCAAACCCGAACGAGAAGGGCGGGGAGCCCTCGCTCCCGACCTGGGGACAAACCCTGTCTCGCTTCGAGTCCGGCCCAGGCGCCCGGCTCGGTCTGGCCCGGCAGGGAGCGGCGGGCCGGCCACACCGCCTGCCTCGGGATGTTGGGGGGGGTCCGTCCCCGCAGACCACCCCCCCCCCGCCCCAGGCGTCAGAGCCCGGCCGCCACCGGGAGCGGCGTCGCCCCGCCGCCCGCGCGCCTGCGGCCCGCCGGCCCCGCGCTTCCCAGCTCCCCGCTCGCCTCGCCGGCCCTCCGGCTCGACCGCCGCCGCCGCCGCCGCCGCGGCGCCCACACCCCCGCGCGCCCGCACACACCGCCTCGCGGGTGACGCCACGCGCTCGCCCGTCCCCTCCGCGGACAGACGCCCGGCGGCGGGCAGGCGGGCAAGGCGGCACGGACGGGGACGGCGCCCGCTCTCCCCGTCTCCACGCGGAGAGCGGGGCGGGCCGCCCCCGCCGCCGCCCCACCACCGCCCCCCCGCTGCCTGGCGGAGCCGGGCGGGGCAGAGCGAGGCGGGCGCCCCGGACGGCAGAGTGCCGGGGCGGGCGCGTAGGGTAGGGCGCCGCCGACGGCGGCCACGGCGGAAGACCCAGAAGCACCGGCCAGGGAGAAGGAGGAGACGCGCGGAGGCTCGGCGCCCGCACCACCCGCGGTGGGGGCTCGCCCTCCCGGCGGCGAGCACGCGCTCGCGCCCGGCTCGCAACGCTCGAGGCAGGCCGGCAACTAGGCCGACCGCGCGGCGTCTCTCCGCCGAGACCAGACCGCGGAGAGAGGGGGCAGGGTAACCCCTCTCCGTCCCGGCTGCCCGCGGGGCGAGCACGGGGCGCGCCGGCTGGCATGGGGGGGCGCGGCGCCCGCGCGCGCCGACCCCCCGGCCCTCCGGCAGCACGCCCGGCCGCCTCCGCGAGTCGCATCGGGCCGCCCGAGTCTTTAAACCTCCGCCCGGCTCTCCAACCGAGAACCCTCGGGCCCGGAGCCCGGGGCCCATGGCCATCCCTGCCCGGGGCGGCTGCCGGCGGCCGCGGTGGCCGGAGGCCCTCTCCCCTCTCTCGCTCGCTCCCTCCCTCCCCGCCCCCCCCACCCCCACCGCGGGGGAGGAAGGACCGGGGTGGGGGGAAGCCGAGGCGGGGGGGGGGAAGGCACGGCCGGTGCGGCGCGCACGGTGCGGCACCCGGGAGGAGCACGCTGGCACACGGGACCACACGGGTGGGTCACCGAGGGGGGGGCAGGAGAAGCGCGGGCGCTAGGTACCTGGCCCTGGGGTGAGGGAAACGACCTGAAATCCCCGCGGGGGTGCCTCCCCCGCCGCCGCCCGCCACCGGGCCGCCGCCGCCTCGCGGCGACGGCGGCAGCCTCGGCAGCGGCGACGAGACGGGACGCGGAGGGGGAACCCGGCACCCGCCAGCCGGCCCCCGCGCCCCTCGGCGGAGCGTCCGCCCGCGGGGTGCGCCCGACACCCGCCGCCACGACCTCGTCCTCCTCCCGGGGCCCGGGGTTTCCCTCAGTAACCCGGCGCCGGGTGGCAGCTGCACCCGGGAGGAGAGCCGTGGCTCGGGCCGCCCACTCGGGCACGAACCGTCGCCTCGCTTGGCCTCAACGCGACGCCCCCCGCTCGGGGGCCCGGCGCCCGCCCCGCGCGCCATCCCGGAACGCCTGCCCCCGCAGGTCTCTGCGGACGGGCTGCTCCGCCGCAGCCCGCCGCGGGTCCGCCCCCCACAGCTTAGGGGTGGGGACCCGTGGGACCCGTCCCAACCCGGAGGGCCGTCTCCCTCGCCTCCGCGCCCGCCGCTTCCTCTCCCGCGGGCGCCGGGGGGAGTAGCCAAGCCCCGCCGCCCCTCACACGCACTGCCGCCCGCTCCCGCCGGGCCCTCCCCTGGGCCGGACCCCCCCCCCTTCCCCTTCCCCCCCAGCGGCAGCGGAGCGCCGTGGGGTGGGGGGGCGGGGGGGGCGGGCCGCGGCTCCCGGAGACGGGCACCGGCAGCGGAGCGGGCACCAGCAGAGGCGAGAGGGGAGAGACGGGGGGAGGCGGTCCCCCACCGGCAGCGGTGGAATCGGCAGCGGGCTCTCGGCGAGCGAGCGCGGCCTCGGGAGGGCCGTGCACCCGCCGGCGGGCCGAGCCCCGTGCTCGGCCCCGCGGCGCAGAGTGCGGGACAGGCGAACTCGGGTACGCGCGCGCGGCAGCCGGGACGCGGCGGGCGGGGGGGCCACACCGGTGTCCGGTGCCGTCGGCATCGGCAGCGAGGCGCGGCGGCCCGGCG
>NW_026991488.1:455000-457500 GCF_036370855.1 Dromaius novaehollandiae
GTACAAGCACAGAGAAAGGGGGGGGGGAAACGAAGGGCAAACCCGAACGAGAAGGGCGGGGAGCCCTCGCTCCCGACCTGGGGACAAACCCTGTCTCGCTTCGAGTCCGGCCCAGGCGCCCGGCTCGGTCTGGCCCGGCAGGGAGCGGCGGGCCGGCCACACCGCCTGCCTCGGGATGTTGGGGGGGGTCCGTCCCCGCAGACCACCCCCCCCCCGCCCCAGGCGTCAGAGCCCGGCCGCCACCGGGAGCGGCGTCGCCCCGCCGCCCGCGCGCCTGCGGCCCGCCGGCCCCGCGCTTCCCAGCTCCCCGCTCGCCTCGCCGGCCCTCCGGCTCGACCGCCGCCGCCGCCGCCGCCGCGGCGCCCACACCCCCGCGCGCCCGCACACACCGCCTCGCGGGTGACGCCACGCGCTCGCCCGTCCCCTCCGCGGACAGACGCCCGGCGGCGGGCAGGCGGGCAAGGCGGCACGGACGGGGACGGCGCCCGCTCTCCCCGTCTCCACGCGGAGAGCGGGGCGGGCCGCCCCCGCCGCCGCCCCACCACCGCCCCCCCGCTGCCTGGCGGAGCCGGGCGGGGCAGAGCGAGGCGGGCGCCCCGGACGGCAGAGTGCCGGGGCGGGCGCGTAGGGTAGGGCGCCGCCGACGGCGGCCACGGCGGAAGACCCAGAAGCACCGGCCAGGGAGAAGGAGGAGACGCGCGGAGGCTCGGCGCCCGCACCACCCGCGGTGGGGGCTCGCCCTCCCG
Source organism: Dromaius novaehollandiae (assembly GCF_036370855.1). Lineage (NCBI taxonomy): Eukaryota > Metazoa > Chordata > Aves > Casuariiformes > Dromaiidae > Dromaius > Dromaius novaehollandiae. The sequence goes on from NW_026991488.1 coordinate 455,747, forward strand.
GCGGCGAGCACGCGCTCGCGCCCGGCTCGCAACGCTCGAGGCAGGCCGGCAACTAGGCCGACCGCGCGGCGTCTCTCCGCCGAGACCAGACCGCGGAGAGAGGGGGCAGGGTAACCCCTCTCCGTCCCGGCTGCCCGCGGGGCGAGCACGGGGCGCGCCGGCTGGCATGGGGGGGCGCGGCGCCCGCGCGCGCCGACCCCCCGGCCCTCCGGCAGCACGCCCGGCCGCCTCCGCGAGTCGCATCGGGCCGCCCGAGTCTTTAAACCTCCGCCCGGCTCTCCAACCGAGAACCCTCGGGCCCGGAGCCCGGGGCCCATGGCCATCCCTGCCCGGGGCGGCTGCCGGCGGCCGCGGTGGCCGGAGGCCCTCTCCCCTCTCTCGCTCGCTCCCTCCCTCCCCGCCCCCCCCACCCCCACCGCGGGGGAGGAAGGACCGGGGTGGGGGGAAGCCGAGGCGGGGGGGGGGAAGGCACGGCCGGTGCGGCGCGCACGGTGCGGCACCCGGGAGGAGCACGCTGGCACACGGGACCACACGGGTGGGTCACCGAGGGGGGGGCAGGAGAAGCGCGGGCGCTAGGTACCTGGCCCTGGGGTGAGGGAAACGACCTGAAATCCCCGCGGGGGTGCCTCCCCCGCCGCCGCCCGCCACCGGGCCGCCGCCGCCTCGCGGCGACGGCGGCAGCCTCGGCAGCGGCGACGAGACGGGACGCGGAGGGGGAACCCGGCACCCGCCAGCCGGCCCCCGCGCCCCTCGGCGGAGCGTCCGCCCGCGGGGTGCGCCCGACACCCGCCGCCACGACCTCGTCCTCCTCCCGGGGCCCGGGGTTTCCCTCAGTAACCCGGCGCCGGGTGGCAGCTGCACCCGGGAGGAGAGCCGTGGCTCGGGCCGCCCACTCGGGCACGAACCGTCGCCTCGCTTGGCCTCAACGCGACGCCCCCCGCTCGGGGGCCCGGCGCCCGCCCCGCGCGCCATCCCGGAACGCCTGCCCCCGCAGGTCTCTGCGGACGGGCTGCTCCGCCGCAGCCCGCCGCGGGTCCGCCCCCCACAGCTTAGGGGTGGGGACCCGTGGGACCCGTCCCAACCCGGAGGGCCGTCTCCCTCGCCTCCGCGCCCGCCGCTTCCTCTCCCGCGGGCGCCGGGGAGTAGCCAAGCCCCGCCGCCCCTCACACGCACTGCCGCCCGCTCCCGCCGGGCCCTCCCCTGGGCCGGACCCCCCCCCCTTCCCCTTCCCCCCCAGCGGCAGCGGAGCGCCGTGGGGTGGGGGGGCGGGGGGGGCGGGCCGCGGCTCCCGGAGACGGGCACCGGCAGCGGAGCGGGCACCAGCAGAGGCGAGAGGGGAGAGACGGGGGGAGGCGGTCCCCCACCGGCAGCGGTGGAATCGGCAGCGGGCTCTCGGCGAGCGAGCGCGGCCTCGGGAGGGCCGTGCACCCGCCGGCGGGCCGAGCCCCGTGCTCGGCCCCGCGGCGCAGAGTGCGGGACAGGCGAACTCGGGTACGCGCGCGCGGCAGCCGGGACGCGGCGGGCGGGGGGGCCACACCGGTGTCCGGTGCCGTCGGCATCGGCAGCGAGGCGCGGCGGCCCGGCGGCGGCCCGGCGGCGGGCCGGCACAGGTTTCGGAATGCCACGGGGGCCCGTAACCCCTCTTCCTCGCGGCGGGCTCGCGCGGCCCGCCGGCCCTGCCCCCGGCACGCGCCCACGGGCTCGCTCGCTCTCGCGCGGCGCCTCGCTCGCCAGGGCCGGGAGGCAGGCCCTTC
>NW_026991488.1:470000-472500 GCF_036370855.1 Dromaius novaehollandiae
TCGGGATGTTGGGGGGGGTCCGTCCCCGCAGACCACCCCCCCCCCGCCCCAGGCGTCAGAGCCCGGCCGCCACCGGGAGCGGCGTCGCCCCGCCGCCCGCGCGCCTGCGGCCCGCCGGCCCCGCGCTTCCCAGCTCCCCGCTCGCCTCGCCGGCCCTCCGGCTCGACCGCCGCCGCCGCCGCCGCCGCGGCGCCCACACCCCCGCGCGCCCGCACACACCGCCTCGCGGGTGACGCCACGCGCTCGCCCGTCCCCTCCGCGGACAGACGCCCGGCGGCGGGCAGGCGGGCAAGGCGGCACGGACGGGGACGGCGCCCGCTCTCCCCGTCTCCACGCGGAGAGCGGGGCGGGCCGCCCCCGCCGCCGCCCCACCACCGCCCCCCCGCTGCCTGGCGGAGCCGGGCGGGGCAGAGCGAGGCGGGCGCCCCGGACGGCAGAGTGCCGGGGCGGGCGCGTAGGGTAGGGCGCCGCCGACGGCGGCCACGGCGGAAGACCCAGAAGCACCGGCCAGGGAGAAGGAGGAGACGCGCGGAGGCTCGGCGCCCGCACCACCCGCGGTGGGGGCTCGCCCTCCCGGCGGCGAGCACGCGCTCGCGCCCGGCTCGCAACGCTCGAGGCAGGCCGGCAACTAGGCCGACCGCGCGGCGTCTCTCCGCCGAGACCAGACCGCGGAGAGAGGGGGCAGGGTAACCCCTCTCCGTCCCGGCTGCCCGCGGGGCGAGCACGGGGCGCGCCGGCTGGCATGGGGGGGCGCGGCGCCCGCGCGCGCCGACCCCCCGGCCCTCCGGCAGCACGCCCGGCCGCCTCCGCGAGTCGCATCGGGCCGCCCGAGTCTTTAAACCTCCGCCCGGCTCTCCAACCGAGAACCCTCGGGCCCGGAGCCCGGGGCCCATGGCCATCCCTGCCCGGGGCGGCTGCCGGCGGCCGCGGTGGCCGGAGGCCCTCTCCCCTCTCTCGCTCGCTCCCTCCCTCCCCGCCCCCCCCACCCCCACCGCGGGGGAGGAAGGACCGGGGTGGGGGGAAGCCGAGGCGGGGGGGGGGAAGGCACGGCCGGTGCGGCGCGCACGGTGCGGCACCCGGGAGGAGCACGCTGGCACACGGGACCACACGGGTGGGTCACCGAGGGGGGGGCAGGAGAAGCGCGGGCGCTAGGTACCTGGCCCTGGGGTGAGGGAAACGACCTGAAATCCCCGCGGGGGTGCCTCCCCCGCCGCCGCCCGCCACCGGGCCGCCGCCGCCTCGCGGCGACGGCGGCAGCCTCGGCAGCGGCGACGAGACGGGACGCGGAGGGGGAACCCGGCACCCGCCAGCCGGCCCCCGCGCCCCTCGGCGGAGCGTCCGCCCGCGGGGTGCGCCCGACACCCGCCGCCACGACCTCGTCCTCCTCCCGGGGCCCGGGGTTTCCCTCAGTAACCCGGCGCCGGGTGGCAGCTGCACCCGGGAGGAGAGCCGTGGCTCGGGCCGCCCACTCGGGCACGAACCGTCGCCTCGCTTGGCCTCAACGCGACGCCCCCCGCTCGGGGGCCCGGCGCCCGCCCCGCGCGCCATCCCGGAACGCCTGCCCCCGCAGGTCTCTGCGGACGGGCTGCTCCGCCGCAGCCCGCCGCGGGTCCGCCCCCCACAGCTTAGGGGTGGGGACCCGTGGGACCCGTCCCAACCCGGAGGGCCGTCTCCCTCGCCTCCGCGCCCGCCGCTTCCTCTCCCGCGGGCGCCGGGGAGTAGCCAAGCCCCGCCGCCCCTCACACGCACTGCCGCCCGCTCCCGCCGGGCCCTCCCCTGGGCCGGACCCCCCCCCCTTCCCCTTCCCCCCCAGCGGCAGCGGAGCGCCGTGGGGTGGGGGGGCGGGGGGGGCGGGCCGCGGCTCCCGGAGACGGGCACCGGCAGCGGAGCGGGCACCAGCAGAGGCGAGAGGGGAGAGACGGGGGGAGGCGGTCCCCCACCGGCAGCGGTGGAATCGGCAGCGGGCTCTCGGCGAGCGAGCGCGGCCTCGGGAGGGCCGTGCACCCGCCGGCGGGCCGAGCCCCGTGCTCGGCCCCGCGGCGCAGAGTGCGGGACAGGCGAACTCGGGTACGCGCGCGCGGCAGCCGGGACGCGGCGGGCGGGGGGGCCACACCGGTGTCCGGTGCCGTCGGCATCGGCAGCGAGGCGCGGCGGCCCGGCGGCGGCCCGGCGGCGGGCCGGCACAGGTTTCGGAATGCCACGGGGGCCCGTAACCCCTCTTCCTCGCGGCGGGCTCGCGCGGCCCGCCGGCCCTGCCCCCGGCACGCGCCCACGGGCTCGCTCGCTCTCGCGCGGCGCCTCGCTCGCCAGGGCCGGGAGGCAGGCCCTTCCACTCCGGGGTCCCGCTTGCGCGCCGTCGCCCGCCCGCGACGCGGGCCGGCCCCTCCGCCGCCGTCGTCGTCCGTCCCTCCCGCCGGACGCTCCCCCTCCGCCGCGGGGGGCCTCCCCCCCCCTCCTCCCCCCCCGGCTCACCTTCCCCCTAGCCCGCTCCCGGTGACGG
>NW_026991488.1:490000-492500 GCF_036370855.1 Dromaius novaehollandiae
GCGGCCCCCCCCAACCGAGGAACACCGGGGCGGCACGCTCCGCAGCAGGCGGGGGGTCCGGCAGCTCTAGGCGGCGGGGGGCGGACGCCCCCGGCCCTCGCTTTTTTTCCGCGCAGCACGGTGCCCCCGCGGCACACCCAGGGGGGTGGGCTGGCACCCAACTCGCCCCTGCTTCTCGGTTCGCCACCCCCACCCATCGAGCTGCTTGCGGCCGGCACCCGGCGACCCGGGGCTGGGACCATCGCCGACGCCTCGCGCAGGTTTTTCGGACGCCTGGGAGCTCACAGGGCCACTCGGCCTCGCAGAGCCGGGTTCGGTGAAAGAAGCCCGAGGAAAGCGGCCCCTCGCCGCTCCAGCGGGCAGCACCTCGCACACCACGGGGCGCGCGCTGGAGAGGAGACCCCCCTGCCTGAACATCGGACACCGCCGCGCACCCTGTGACGGGGAGCACGGAAGAGCCGACCCGCCGGGGGCCCTCTCCGACGCGACCCGAACGGCCTCATCGATCGATCGAGATCGGTCAGGTCCTGAGCCAACTGCCCTGCCCGGCGTGGCCACCGAGGAGGCAGCCAGCGGCGGGCGCTGCGTGGGGGTGAGGGAGCAGCGTCTGCCAGAGGTGCCCGCTCGAGCCTGAACACCGGCCACCCCCCCGCGCTCCCTGGGACAGGGCGAGCAGGGAAGCACCGGCCCGCCGAGGGGCCTCTGCGACGTGTCCCGGGACGCCTCAGCGGGCGCTGCGTGCGGGTAGGGATGGGATCGGCAGCCGGAGCGCTGGCATCGCCCCGCGCTGCCTGCGGCGGAGAACCCCGAAGCCGGAGCCGCACGGGGCACCCCCGTGCCCCCCTTCGCTCTCGCTCTCGCTCTCGCCGGGCCGACCCGCGCTCCAGCCACTAGCCGCCGGCGAGCCCGCTCTCCGCGCTTCCTGGCACCTGGGACACGCTCGCGGGGCTGCCAGGGAGCTGCCGGGAGGCCGCCGCACCAAGCGCGCTCCGGTGGAGAGAACCGGGACGGGACCGCTCCTGCCTGCCCTCACAGGCCGCCTCACCCCTCTCGCAAGTCGGCTGCATGCGCAGGGGGCGCCCGGGAGCCAGTCTCCGGAAGGTGAGTGGTTGCTCACCTCTCTCCCCTACAGTCGTACCGCTAAGTCAGGCGGCGCCGGAGAGCCAAAGGACACCCGCCCCTCCTACCGGGGAGGGGCGCGGGAATGGCCCACGTCTACGATGACGTAACTGGAGGCAGCGACGCAGAGCGACCCCTTTCGCCGCTCCAGAGGAAAGCCGGGGGAAACAGGTCTACCGGTCACCACCCCGAAGGGCGGCCAAGTCTCGCCGGAGCCGGGTAGACCTGCTGACAGCGTGGGAGGCGGACCCGGGAGACGGCCTGCCACTTCCTCGCGCCTCCCGGAGCCCGGTCGACCGGCTGGCCGAGCCCCAAGCCCGGAGCCGGGTAGACCGGCACGCCGCGCGCCCCAGGCAGCCTCGCGGAGCCCGGTCGACCAGCTCGCCCCTCCGCGACCCCCGGATCCAGGTCGACCTGCTCGCCTCCGCGACACCCAGCGGAGCCGCGTCGACCGGCTCGCCCCTCCGAGACTCCCGGAGCCGGTAGACCCTCTGGCCGCCGCCAAGGCAGCCTCCCAGGCCCGGGGGCGTGGGCCGGCCGCTGCCACGGCGGACCCGCTGCGCCGGCCGCTACCGGGACGGCCCGCCGCGCACCCCCGGTCGTCCGCCCCCCCCCCCCCCCCCCGGCTCGAGCGCTTCGCTTGTTTGTTTGTTCGTTTCTTTCGGGGCAAGGGGTTCCGCTCGCTTCTTTTTGGGGTCGTGTTGTTTTTCGGGTTTGCTCTTGTTTCTTTGCGTTTCCGAGCACGCGCGTCTTTTCCCCTCCTTTTCCTGCCTTGCTGATTTTTCTCGGTTTTCTGTGTGGGAGCGCGGTGCCCCCCCCCCCCCCCCCGCCCCGCCCCGCCCCGGCACGCGGTCCTACAGCAGGGGAAGGTGCTCACTTACGAATCTAGGTCTCTAGGTCTTGTCTGTCTGTCTGTCTGTCTGTCTGTCTGCCTTTTATTCCTTTCTTTCTTTTCCTCTTTCTTCCTTTCTTTCTTTCTTCTTGCCTGGCCGCTGCCGCCCCTTACCCCCTCCCTTTCCTGGTGCCTGCCTTGCTCCCCTCGCACTGCTTTCAACGCCCCGCCTCAGCAGAAATCCCTGACCCCGGGCTGACCGGCGCCCCGAGGCAGCAGGGGGGCCCCGGGGCGGGGCACGCGCGCACACAAACACACACTCCACACAGGCGCCGTCAGCGGGGCAGGGCGGCACTGGCCCGCCAACAACCCGTGATACCGCGCCTGGCGCGCGCCCCCCGCCCCCCCCCCCCAACAAGGCAGCGGAGGGTGCTTGTGTGCGAACCCGCGCCGTTCGCGCCTTTTTTTTTTTTTTTAATCGGTTCTCGCGCCGTCCGCCCGCCGGCCCCCCCCGCGCCCCCCCCCCCCCCCCGCCCGCCTTTTCGCCGC
>NW_026991488.1:505000-507500 GCF_036370855.1 Dromaius novaehollandiae
ACACCCAGGGGGGTGGGCTGGCACCCAACTCGCCCCTGCTTCTCGGTTCGCCACCCCCACCCATCGAGCTGCTTGCGGCCGGCACCCGGCGACCCGGGGCTGGGACCATCGCCGACGCCTCGCGCAGGTTTTTCGGACGCCTGGGAGCTCACAGGGCCACTCGGCCTCGCAGAGCCGGGTTCGGTGAAAGAAGCCCGAGGAAAGCGGCCCCTCGCCGCTCCAGCGGGCAGCACCTCGCACACCACGGGGCGCGCGCTGGAGAGGAGACCCCCCTGCCTGAACATCGGACACCGCCGCGCACCCTGTGACGGGGAGCACGGAAGAGCCGACCCGCCGGGGGCCCTCTCCGACGCGACCCGAACGGCCTCATCGATCGATCGAGATCGGTCAGGTCCTGAGCCAACTGCCCTGCCCGGCGTGGCCACCGAGGAGGCAGCCAGCGGCGGGCGCTGCGTGGGGGTGAGGGAGCAGCGTCTGCCAGAGGTGCCCGCTCGAGCCTGAACACCGGCCACCCCCCCGCGCTCCCTGGGACAGGGCGAGCAGGGAAGCACCGGCCCGCCGAGGGGCCTCTGCGACGTGTCCCGGGACGCCTCAGCGGGCGCTGCGTGCGGGTAGGGATGGGATCGGCAGCCGGAGCGCTGGCATCGCCCCGCGCTGCCTGCGGCGGAGAACCCCGAAGCCGGAGCCGCACGGGGCACCCCCGTGCCCCCCTTCGCTCTCGCTCTCGCTCTCGCCGGGCCGACCCGCGCTCCAGCCACTAGCCGCCGGCGAGCCCGCTCTCCGCGCTTCCTGGCACCTGGGACACGCTCGCGGGGCTGCCAGGGAGCTGCCGGGAGGCCGCCGCACCAAGCGCGCTCCGGTGGAGAGAACCGGGACGGGACCGCTCCTGCCTGCCCTCACAGGCCGCCTCACCCCTCTCGCAAGTCGGCTGCATGCGCAGGGGGCGCCCGGGAGCCAGTCTCCGGAAGGTGAGTGGTTGCTCACCTCTCTCCCCTACAGTCGTACCGCTAAGTCAGGCGGCGCCGGAGAGCCAAAGGACACCCGCCCCTCCTACCGGGGAGGGGCGCGGGAATGGCCCACGTCTACGATGACGTAACTGGAGGCAGCGACGCAGAGCGACCCCTTTCGCCGCTCCAGAGGAAAGCCGGGGGAAACAGGTCTACCGGTCACCACCCCGAAGGGCGGCCAAGTCTCGCCGGAGCCGGGTAGACCTGCTGACAGCGTGGGAGGCGGACCCGGGAGACGGCCTGCCACTTCCTCGCGCCTCCCGGAGCCCGGTCGACCGGCTGGCCGAGCCCCAAGCCCGGAGCCGGGTAGACCGGCACGCCGCGCGCCCCAGGCAGCCTCGCGGAGCCCGGTCGACCAGCTCGCCCCTCCGCGACCCCCGGATCCAGGTCGACCTGCTCGCCTCCGCGACACCCAGCGGAGCCGCGTCGACCGGCTCGCCCCTCCGAGACTCCCGGAGCCGGTAGACCCTCTGGCCGCCGCCAAGGCAGCCTCCCAGGCCCGGGGGCGTGGGCCGGCCGCTGCCACGGCGGACCCGCTGCGCCGGCCGCTACCGGGACGGCCCGCCGCGCACCCCCGGTCGTCCGCCCCCCCCCCCCCCCCCCGGCTCGAGCGCTTCGCTTGTTTGTTTGTTCGTTTCTTTCGGGGCAAGGGGTTCCGCTCGCTTCTTTTTGGGGTCGTGTTGTTTTTCGGGTTTGCTCTTGTTTCTTTGCGTTTCCGAGCACGCGCGTCTTTTCCCCTCCTTTTCCTGCCTTGCTGATTTTTCTCGGTTTTCTGTGTGGGAGCGCGGTGCCCCCCCCCCCCCCCCCGCCCCGCCCCGCCCCGGCACGCGGTCCTACAGCAGGGGAAGGTGCTCACTTACGAATCTAGGTCTCTAGGTCTTGTCTGTCTGTCTGTCTGTCTGTCTGTCTGCCTTTTATTCCTTTCTTTCTTTTCCTCTTTCTTCCTTTCTTTCTTTCTTCTTGCCTGGCCGCTGCCGCCCCTTACCCCCTCCCTTTCCTGGTGCCTGCCTTGCTCCCCTCGCACTGCTTTCAACGCCCCGCCTCAGCAGAAATCCCTGACCCCGGGCTGACCGGCGCCCCGAGGCAGCAGGGGGGCCCCGGGGCGGGGCACGCGCGCACACAAACACACACTCCACACAGGCGCCGTCAGCGGGGCAGGGCGGCACTGGCCCGCCAACAACCCGTGATACCGCGCCTGGCGCGCGCCCCCCGCCCCCCCCCCCCAACAAGGCAGCGGAGGGTGCTTGTGTGCGAACCCGCGCCGTTCGCGCCTTTTTTTTTTTTTTTAATCGGTTCTCGCGCCGTCCGCCCGCCGGCCCCCCCCGCGCCCCCCCCCCCCCCCCGCCCGCCTTTTCGCCGCCGCCAAGCCTGCTTGTTCCCTCACGTTCCCCGGCCGGGGCCGTTCCGTTCCGAAGCCTCGGGGTTCCGCGCGCCTCTGGGAGCCGAGGCGGAATCTTCGCGCCCCCCCCACCCCCCGCGCGCCCCCCCCCCCC
>NW_026991488.1:520000-522500 GCF_036370855.1 Dromaius novaehollandiae
CTGGAGAGGAGACCCCCCTGCCTGAACATCGGACACCGCCGCGCACCCTGTGACGGGGAGCACGGAAGAGCCGACCCGCCGGGGGCCCTCTCCGACGCGACCCGAACGGCCTCATCGATCGATCGAGATCGGTCAGGTCCTGAGCCAACTGCCCTGCCCGGCGTGGCCACCGAGGAGGCAGCCAGCGGCGGGCGCTGCGTGGGGGTGAGGGAGCAGCGTCTGCCAGAGGTGCCCGCTCGAGCCTGAACACCGGCCACCCCCCCGCGCTCCCTGGGACAGGGCGAGCAGGGAAGCACCGGCCCGCCGAGGGGCCTCTGCGACGTGTCCCGGGACGCCTCAGCGGGCGCTGCGTGCGGGTAGGGATGGGATCGGCAGCCGGAGCGCTGGCATCGCCCCGCGCTGCCTGCGGCGGAGAACCCCGAAGCCGGAGCCGCACGGGGCACCCCCGTGCCCCCCTTCGCTCTCGCTCTCGCTCTCGCCGGGCCGACCCGCGCTCCAGCCACTAGCCGCCGGCGAGCCCGCTCTCCGCGCTTCCTGGCACCTGGGACACGCTCGCGGGGCTGCCAGGGAGCTGCCGGGAGGCCGCCGCACCAAGCGCGCTCCGGTGGAGAGAACCGGGACGGGACCGCTCCTGCCTGCCCTCACAGGCCGCCTCACCCCTCTCGCAAGTCGGCTGCATGCGCAGGGGGCGCCCGGGAGCCAGTCTCCGGAAGGTGAGTGGTTGCTCACCTCTCTCCCCTACAGTCGTACCGCTAAGTCAGGCGGCGCCGGAGAGCCAAAGGACACCCGCCCCTCCTACCGGGGAGGGGCGCGGGAATGGCCCACGTCTACGATGACGTAACTGGAGGCAGCGACGCAGAGCGACCCCTTTCGCCGCTCCAGAGGAAAGCCGGGGGAAACAGGTCTACCGGTCACCACCCCGAAGGGCGGCCAAGTCTCGCCGGAGCCGGGTAGACCTGCTGACAGCGTGGGAGGCGGACCCGGGAGACGGCCTGCCACTTCCTCGCGCCTCCCGGAGCCCGGTCGACCGGCTGGCCGAGCCCCAAGCCCGGAGCCGGGTAGACCGGCACGCCGCGCGCCCCAGGCAGCCTCGCGGAGCCCGGTCGACCAGCTCGCCCCTCCGCGACCCCCGGATCCAGGTCGACCTGCTCGCCTCCGCGACACCCAGCGGAGCCGCGTCGACCGGCTCGCCCCTCCGAGACTCCCGGAGCCGGTAGACCCTCTGGCCGCCGCCAAGGCAGCCTCCCAGGCCCGGGGGCGTGGGCCGGCCGCTGCCACGGCGGACCCGCTGCGCCGGCCGCTACCGGGACGGCCCGCCGCGCACCCCCGGTCGTCCGCCCCCCCCCCCCCCCCCCGGCTCGAGCGCTTCGCTTGTTTGTTTGTTCGTTTCTTTCGGGGCAAGGGGTTCCGCTCGCTTCTTTTTGGGGTCGTGTTGTTTTTCGGGTTTGCTCTTGTTTCTTTGCGTTTCCGAGCACGCGCGTCTTTTCCCCTCCTTTTCCTGCCTTGCTGATTTTTCTCGGTTTTCTGTGTGGGAGCGCGGTGCCCCCCCCCCCCCCCCCGCCCCGCCCCGCCCCGGCACGCGGTCCTACAGCAGGGGAAGGTGCTCACTTACGAATCTAGGTCTCTAGGTCTTGTCTGTCTGTCTGTCTGTCTGTCTGTCTGCCTTTTATTCCTTTCTTTCTTTTCCTCTTTCTTCCTTTCTTTCTTTCTTCTTGCCTGGCCGCTGCCGCCCCTTACCCCCTCCCTTTCCTGGTGCCTGCCTTGCTCCCCTCGCACTGCTTTCAACGCCCCGCCTCAGCAGAAATCCCTGACCCCGGGCTGACCGGCGCCCCGAGGCAGCAGGGGGGCCCCGGGGCGGGGCACGCGCGCACACAAACACACACTCCACACAGGCGCCGTCAGCGGGGCAGGGCGGCACTGGCCCGCCAACAACCCGTGATACCGCGCCTGGCGCGCGCCCCCCGCCCCCCCCCCCCAACAAGGCAGCGGAGGGTGCTTGTGTGCGAACCCGCGCCGTTCGCGCCTTTTTTTTTTTTTTTAATCGGTTCTCGCGCCGTCCGCCCGCCGGCCCCCCCCGCGCCCCCCCCCCCCCCCCGCCCGCCTTTTCGCCGCCGCCAAGCCTGCTTGTTCCCTCACGTTCCCCGGCCGGGGCCGTTCCGTTCCGAAGCCTCGGGGTTCCGCGCGCCTCTGGGAGCCGAGGCGGAATCTTCGCGCCCCCCCCACCCCCCGCGCGCCCCCCCCCCCCCCCGCCCCGACCCCCGTTCCGTTCCGAAGCCTCGGGGTTCCGCGCGCCTCTGGGAGCCGAGGCGGAATCTTCGCGCCCCCCCCCACCCCCCCCGCGCGCCCCCCCCCCCACCCCGCCCCGACCCCCGTTCCGTTCCGAAGCCTCGGGGTTCCGCGCGCCTCTGGGAGCCGAGGCGGAATCTTCGCGCCCCCCCCACCCCCCCCGCGCGCCCCCCCCCCCCGCCACGCCCCGACCCCCGTTCCGTTCCGAAGCCTC
>NW_026991488.1:535000-537500 GCF_036370855.1 Dromaius novaehollandiae
GGCAGCCAGCGGCGGGCGCTGCGTGGGGGTGAGGGAGCAGCGTCTGCCAGAGGTGCCCGCTCGAGCCTGAACACCGGCCACCCCCCCGCGCTCCCTGGGACAGGGCGAGCAGGGAAGCACCGGCCCGCCGAGGGGCCTCTGCGACGTGTCCCGGGACGCCTCAGCGGGCGCTGCGTGCGGGTAGGGATGGGATCGGCAGCCGGAGCGCTGGCATCGCCCCGCGCTGCCTGCGGCGGAGAACCCCGAAGCCGGAGCCGCACGGGGCACCCCCGTGCCCCCCTTCGCTCTCGCTCTTGCTCTCGCCGGGCCAACCCGCGCTCCAGCCACTAGCCGCCGGCGAGCCCGCTCTCCGCGCTTCCTGGCACCTGGGACACGCTCGCGGGGCTGCCAGGGAGCTGCCGGGAGGCCGCCGCACCAAGCGCGCTCCGGTGGAGAGAACCGGGACGGGACCGCTCCTGCCTGCCCTCACAGGCCGCCTCACCCCTCTCGCAAGTCGGCTGCATGCGCAGGGGGCGCCCGGGAGCCAGTCTCCGGAAGGTGAGTGGTTGCTCACCTCTCTCCCCTACAGTCGTACCGCTAAGTCAGGCGGCGCCGGAGAGCCAAAGGACACCCGCCCCTCCTACCGGGGAGGGGCGCGGGAATGGCCCACGTCTACGATGACGTAACTGGAGGCAGCGACGCAGAGCGACCCCTTTCGCCGCTCCAGAGGAAAGCCGGGGGAAACAGGTCTACCGGTCACCACCCCGAAGGGCGGCCAAGTCTCGCCGGAGCCGGGTAGACCTGCTGACAGCGTGGGAGGCGGACCCGGGAGACGGCCTGCCACTTCCTCGCGCCTCCCGGAGCCCGGTCGACCGGCTGGCCGAGCCCCAAGCCCGGAGCCGGGTAGACCGGCACGCCGCGCGCCCCAGGCAGCCTCGCGGAGCCCGGTCGACCAGCTCGCCCCTCCGCGACCCCCGGATCCAGGTCGACCTGCTCGCCTCCGCGAGACCCAGCGGAGCCGCGTCGACCGGCTCGCCCCTCCGAGACTCCCGGAGCCGGTAGACCCTCTGGCCGCCGCCAAGGCAGCCTCCCAGGCCCGGGGGCGTGGGCCGGCCGCTGCCACGGCGGACCCGCTGCGCCGGCCGCTACCGGGACGGCCCGCCGCGCACCCCCGGTCGTCCGCCCCCCCCCCCCCCCCCCCCCGGCTCGAGCGCTTCGCTTGTTTGTTTGTTCGTTTCTTTCGGGGCAAGGGGTTCCGCTCGCTTCTTTTTGGGGTCGTGTTGTTTTTCGGGTTTGCTCTTGTTTCTTTGCGTTTCCGAGCACGCGCGTCTTTTCCCCTCCTTTTCCTGCCTTGCTGATTTTTCTCGGTTTTCTGTGTGGGAGCGCGGTGCCCCCCCCCCCCCCCCCGCCCCGCCCCGGCACGCGGTCCTACAGCAGGGGAAGGTGCTCACTTACGAATCTAGGTCTCTAGGTCTTGTCTGTCTGTCTGTCTGTCTGTCTGTCTGCCTTTTATTCCTTTCTTTCTTTTCCTCTTTCTTCCTTTCTTTCTTTCTTCTTGCCCGGCCGCTGCCGCCCCTTACCCCCTCCCTTTCCTGGTGCCTGCCTTGCTCCCCTCGCACTGCTTTCAACGCCCCGCCTCAGCAGAAATCCCTGACCCCGGGCTGACCGGCGCCCCGAGGCAGCAGGGGGGCCCCGGGGCGGGGCACGCGCGCACACAAACACACACTCCACACAGGCGCCGTCAGCGGGGCAGGGCGGCACTGGCCCGCCAACAACCCGTGATACCGCGCCTGGCGCGCGCCCCCCGCCCCCCCCCCCCAACAAGGCAGCGGAGGGTGCTTGTGTGCGAACCCGCGCCGTTCGCGCCTTTTTTTTTTTTTTTAATCGGTTCTCGCGCCGTCCGCCCGCCGGCCCCCCCCCGCGCCCCCCCCCCCCCCCCCCGCCCGCCTTTTCGCCGCCGCCAAGCCTGCTTGTTCCCTCACGTTCCCCGGCCGGGGCCGTTCCGTTCCGAAGCCTCGGGGTTCCGCGCGCCTCTGGGAGCCGAGGCGGAATCTTCGCGCCCCCCCCCCACCCCCCCCCGCGCGCCCCCCCCCCCACCCCGCCCCGACCCCCGTTCCGTTCCGAAGCCTCGGGGTTCCGCGCGCCTCTGGGAGCCGAGGCGGAATCTTCGCGCCCCCCCCCACCCCCCCCGCGCGCCCCCCCCCCCCACCCCGCCCCGACCCCCGTTCCGTTCCGAAGCCTCGGGGTTCCGCGCGCCTCTGGGAGCCGAGGCGGAATCTTCGCGCCCCCCCCCCCACCCCCCCCCGCGCGCCCCCCCCCCCACCCCGCCCCGACCCCCGTTCCGTTCCGAAGCCTCGGGGTTCCGCGCGCCTCTGGGAGCCGAGGCGGAATCTTCGCGCCCCCCCCACCCCCCCCGCGCGCCCCCCCCCCGCCACGCCCCGACCCCCGTTCCGTTCCGAAGCCTCGGGGTTCCGCGCGCCTCTGGGAGCCGAGGCGGAATCTTCGCGCCCCCCCCACCCCC
>NW_026991488.1:550000-552500 GCF_036370855.1 Dromaius novaehollandiae
AGAGCCGACCCGCCGGGGGCCCTCTCCGACGCGACCCGAACGGCCTCATCGATCGATCGAGATCGGTCAGGTCCTGAGCCAACTGCCCTGCCCGGCGTGGCCACCGAGGAGGCAGCCAGCGGCGGGCGCTGCGTGGGGGTGAGGGAGCAGCGTCTGCCAGAGGTGCCCGCTCGAGCCTGAACACCGGCCACCCCCCCGCGCTCCCTGGGACAGGGCGAGCAGGGAAGCACCGGCCCGCCGAGGGGCCTCTGCGACGTGTCCCGGGACGCCTCAGCGGGCGCTGCGTGCGGGTAGGGATGGGATCGGCAGCCGGAGCGCTGGCATCGCCCCGCGCTGCCTGCGGCGGAGAACCCCGAAGCCGGAGCCGCACGGGGCACCCCCGTGCCCCCCTTCGCTCTCGCTCTCGCTCTCGCCGGGCCGACCCGCGCTCCAGCCACTAGCCGCCGGCGAGCCCGCTCTCCGCGCTTCCTGGCACCTGGGACACGCTCGCGGGGCTGCCAGGGAGCTGCCGGGAGGCCGCCGCACCAAGCGCGCTCCGGTGGAGAGAACCGGGACGGGACCGCTCCTGCCTGCCCTCACAGGCCGCCTCACCCCTCTCGCAAGTCGGCTGCATGCGCAGGGGGCGCCCGGGAGCCAGTCTCCGGAAGGTGAGTGGTTGCTCACCTCTCTCCCCTACAGTCGTACCGCTAAGTCAGGCGGCGCCGGAGAGCCAAAGGACACCCGCCCCTCCTACCGGGGAGGGGCGCGGGAATGGCCCACGTCTACGATGACGTAACTGGAGGCAGCGACGCAGAGCGACCCCTTTCGCCGCTCCAGAGGAAAGCCGGGGGAAACAGGTCTACCGGTCACCACCCCGAAGGGCGGCCAAGTCTCGCCGGAGCCGGGTAGACCTGCTGACAGCGTGGGAGGCGGACCCGGGAGACGGCCTGCCACTTCCTCGCGCCTCCCGGAGCCCGGTCGACCGGCTGGCCGAGCCCCAAGCCCGGAGCCGGGTAGACCGGCACGCCGCGCGCCCCAGGCAGCCTCGCGGAGCCCGGTCGACCAGCTCGCCCCTCCGCGACCCCCGGATCCAGGTCGACCTGCTCGCCTCCGCGACACCCAGCGGAGCCGCGTCGACCGGCTCGCCCCTCCGAGACTCCCGGAGCCGGTAGACCCTCTGGCCGCCGCCAAGGCAGCCTCCCAGGCCCGGGGGCGTGGGCCGGCCGCTGCCACGGCGGACCCGCTGCGCCGGCCGCTACCGGGACGGCCCGCCGCGCACCCCCGGTCGTCCGCCCCCCCCCCCCCCCCCCGGCTCGAGCGCTTCGCTTGTTTGTTTGTTCGTTTCTTTCGGGGCAAGGGGTTCCGCTCGCTTCTTTTTGGGGTCGTGTTGTTTTTCGGGTTTGCTCTTGTTTCTTTGCGTTTCCGAGCACGCGCGTCTTTTCCCCTCCTTTTCCTGCCTTGCTGATTTTTCTCGGTTTTCTGTGTGGGAGCGCGGTGCCCCCCCCCCCCCCCCCGCCCCGCCCCGCCCCGGCACGCGGTCCTACAGCAGGGGAAGGTGCTCACTTACGAATCTAGGTCTCTAGGTCTTGTCTGTCTGTCTGTCTGTCTGTCTGTCTGCCTTTTATTCCTTTCTTTCTTTTCCTCTTTCTTCCTTTCTTTCTTTCTTCTTGCCTGGCCGCTGCCGCCCCTTACCCCCTCCCTTTCCTGGTGCCTGCCTTGCTCCCCTCGCACTGCTTTCAACGCCCCGCCTCAGCAGAAATCCCTGACCCCGGGCTGACCGGCGCCCCGAGGCAGCAGGGGGGCCCCGGGGCGGGGCACGCGCGCACACAAACACACACTCCACACAGGCGCCGTCAGCGGGGCAGGGCGGCACTGGCCCGCCAACAACCCGTGATACCGCGCCTGGCGCGCGCCCCCCGCCCCCCCCCCCCAACAAGGCAGCGGAGGGTGCTTGTGTGCGAACCCGCGCCGTTCGCGCCTTTTTTTTTTTTTTTAATCGGTTCTCGCGCCGTCCGCCCGCCGGCCCCCCCCGCGCCCCCCCCCCCCCCCCGCCCGCCTTTTCGCCGCCGCCAAGCCTGCTTGTTCCCTCACGTTCCCCGGCCGGGGCCGTTCCGTTCCGAAGCCTCGGGGTTCCGCGCGCCTCTGGGAGCCGAGGCGGAATCTTCGCGCCCCCCCCACCCCCCGCGCGCCCCCCCCCCCCCCCGCCCCGACCCCCGTTCCGTTCCGAAGCCTCGGGGTTCCGCGCGCCTCTGGGAGCCGAGGCGGAATCTTCGCGCCCCCCCCCACCCCCCCCGCGCGCCCCCCCCCCCACCCCGCCCCGACCCCCGTTCCGTTCCGAAGCCTCGGGGTTCCGCGCGCCTCTGGGAGCCGAGGCGGAATCTTCGCGCCCCCCCCACCCCCCCCGCGCGCCCCCCCCCCCCGCCACGCCCCGACCCCCGTTCCGTTCCGAAGCCTCGGGGTTCCGCGCGCCTCTGGGAGCCGAGGCGGAATCTTCGCGCCCGCCCCCCCCCCCCCGGCCCCC
>NW_026991488.1:565000-567500 GCF_036370855.1 Dromaius novaehollandiae
CTGAACACCGGCCACCCCCCCGCGCTCCCTGGGACAGGGCGAGCAGGGAAGCACCGGCCCGCCGAGGGGCCTCTGCGACGTGTCCCGGGACGCCTCAGCGGGCGCTGCGTGCGGGTAGGGATGGGATCGGCAGCCGGAGCGCTGGCATCGCCCCGCGCTGCCTGCGGCGGAGAACCCCGAAGCCGGAGCCGCACGGGGCACCCCCGTGCCCCCCTTCGCTCTCGCTCTTGCTCTCGCCGGGCCAACCCGCGCTCCAGCCACTAGCCGCCGGCGAGCCCGCTCTCCGCGCTTCCTGGCACCTGGGACACGCTCGCGGGGCTGCCAGGGAGCTGCCGGGAGGCCGCCGCACCAAGCGCGCTCCGGTGGAGAGAACCGGGACGGGACCGCTCCTGCCTGCCCTCACAGGCCGCCTCACCCCTCTCGCAAGTCGGCTGCATGCGCAGGGGGCGCCCGGGAGCCAGTCTCCGGAAGGTGAGTGGTTGCTCACCTCTCTCCCCTACAGTCGTACCGCTAAGTCAGGCGGCGCCGGAGAGCCAAAGGACACCCGCCCCTCCTACCGGGGAGGGGCGCGGGAATGGCCCACGTCTACGATGACGTAACTGGAGGCAGCGACGCAGAGCGACCCCTTTCGCCGCTCCAGAGGAAAGCCGGGGGAAACAGGTCTACCGGTCACCACCCCGAAGGGCGGCCAAGTCTCGCCGGAGCCGGGTAGACCTGCTGACAGCGTGGGAGGCGGACCCGGGAGACGGCCTGCCACTTCCTCGCGCCTCCCGGAGCCCGGTCGACCGGCTGGCCGAGCCCCAAGCCCGGAGCCGGGTAGACCGGCACGCCGCGCGCCCCAGGCAGCCTCGCGGAGCCCGGTCGACCAGCTCGCCCCTCCGCGACCCCCGGATCCAGGTCGACCTGCTCGCCTCCGCGAGACCCAGCGGAGCCGCGTCGACCGGCTCGCCCCTCCGAGACTCCCGGAGCCGGTAGACCCTCTGGCCGCCGCCAAGGCAGCCTCCCAGGCCCGGGGGCGTGGGCCGGCCGCTGCCACGGCGGACCCGCTGCGCCGGCCGCTACCGGGACGGCCCGCCGCGCACCCCCGGTCGTCCGCCCCCCCCCCCCCCCCCCCCCGGCTCGAGCGCTTCGCTTGTTTGTTTGTTCGTTTCTTTCGGGGCAAGGGGTTCCGCTCGCTTCTTTTTGGGGTCGTGTTGTTTTTCGGGTTTGCTCTTGTTTCTTTGCGTTTCCGAGCACGCGCGTCTTTTCCCCTCCTTTTCCTGCCTTGCTGATTTTTCTCGGTTTTCTGTGTGGGAGCGCGGTGCCCCCCCCCCCCCCCCCGCCCCGCCCCGGCACGCGGTCCTACAGCAGGGGAAGGTGCTCACTTACGAATCTAGGTCTCTAGGTCTTGTCTGTCTGTCTGTCTGTCTGTCTGTCTGCCTTTTATTCCTTTCTTTCTTTTCCTCTTTCTTCCTTTCTTTCTTTCTTCTTGCCCGGCCGCTGCCGCCCCTTACCCCCTCCCTTTCCTGGTGCCTGCCTTGCTCCCCTCGCACTGCTTTCAACGCCCCGCCTCAGCAGAAATCCCTGACCCCGGGCTGACCGGCGCCCCGAGGCAGCAGGGGGGCCCCGGGGCGGGGCACGCGCGCACACAAACACACACTCCACACAGGCGCCGTCAGCGGGGCAGGGCGGCACTGGCCCGCCAACAACCCGTGATACCGCGCCTGGCGCGCGCCCCCCGCCCCCCCCCCCCAACAAGGCAGCGGAGGGTGCTTGTGTGCGAACCCGCGCCGTTCGCGCCTTTTTTTTTTTTTTTAATCGGTTCTCGCGCCGTCCGCCCGCCGGCCCCCCCCCGCGCCCCCCCCCCCCCCCCCCGCCCGCCTTTTCGCCGCCGCCAAGCCTGCTTGTTCCCTCACGTTCCCCGGCCGGGGCCGTTCCGTTCCGAAGCCTCGGGGTTCCGCGCGCCTCTGGGAGCCGAGGCGGAATCTTCGCGCCCCCCCCCCACCCCCCCCCGCGCGCCCCCCCCCCCACCCCGCCCCGACCCCCGTTCCGTTCCGAAGCCTCGGGGTTCCGCGCGCCTCTGGGAGCCGAGGCGGAATCTTCGCGCCCCCCCCCACCCCCCCCGCGCGCCCCCCCCCCCCACCCCGCCCCGACCCCCGTTCCGTTCCGAAGCCTCGGGGTTCCGCGCGCCTCTGGGAGCCGAGGCGGAATCTTCGCGCCCCCCCCCCCACCCCCCCCCGCGCGCCCCCCCCCCCACCCCGCCCCGACCCCCGTTCCGTTCCGAAGCCTCGGGGTTCCGCGCGCCTCTGGGAGCCGAGGCGGAATCTTCGCGCCCCCCCCACCCCCCCCGCGCGCCCCCCCCCCGCCACGCCCCGACCCCCGTTCCGTTCCGAAGCCTCGGGGTTCCGCGCGCCTCTGGGAGCCGAGGCGGAATCTTCGCGCCCCCCCCACCCCCCCGCCCCGGCGCGCCCCCCCCCACCCCGGCCGCACGGCGACTCGCCAGCTTTCCTCCGGGCACTCA
>NW_026991488.1:580000-582500 GCF_036370855.1 Dromaius novaehollandiae
AGGTCCTGAGCCAACTGCCCTGCCCGGCGTGGCCACCGAGGAGGCAGCCAGCGGCGGGCGCTGCGTGGGGGTGAGGGAGCAGCGTCTGCCAGAGGTGCCCGCTCGAGCCTGAACACCGGCCACCCCCCCGCGCTCCCTGGGACAGGGCGAGCAGGGAAGCACCGGCCCGCCGAGGGGCCTCTGCGACGTGTCCCGGGACGCCTCAGCGGGCGCTGCGTGCGGGTAGGGATGGGATCGGCAGCCGGAGCGCTGGCATCGCCCCGCGCTGCCTGCGGCGGAGAACCCCGAAGCCGGAGCCGCACGGGGCACCCCCGTGCCCCCCTTCGCTCTCGCTCTCGCTCTCGCCGGGCCGACCCGCGCTCCAGCCACTAGCCGCCGGCGAGCCCGCTCTCCGCGCTTCCTGGCACCTGGGACACGCTCGCGGGGCTGCCAGGGAGCTGCCGGGAGGCCGCCGCACCAAGCGCGCTCCGGTGGAGAGAACCGGGACGGGACCGCTCCTGCCTGCCCTCACAGGCCGCCTCACCCCTCTCGCAAGTCGGCTGCATGCGCAGGGGGCGCCCGGGAGCCAGTCTCCGGAAGGTGAGTGGTTGCTCACCTCTCTCCCCTACAGTCGTACCGCTAAGTCAGGCGGCGCCGGAGAGCCAAAGGACACCCGCCCCTCCTACCGGGGAGGGGCGCGGGAATGGCCCACGTCTACGATGACGTAACTGGAGGCAGCGACGCAGAGCGACCCCTTTCGCCGCTCCAGAGGAAAGCCGGGGGAAACAGGTCTACCGGTCACCACCCCGAAGGGCGGCCAAGTCTCGCCGGAGCCGGGTAGACCTGCTGACAGCGTGGGAGGCGGACCCGGGAGACGGCCTGCCACTTCCTCGCGCCTCCCGGAGCCCGGTCGACCGGCTGGCCGAGCCCCAAGCCCGGAGCCGGGTAGACCGGCACGCCGCGCGCCCCAGGCAGCCTCGCGGAGCCCGGTCGACCAGCTCGCCCCTCCGCGACCCCCGGATCCAGGTCGACCTGCTCGCCTCCGCGACACCCAGCGGAGCCGCGTCGACCGGCTCGCCCCTCCGAGACTCCCGGAGCCGGTAGACCCTCTGGCCGCCGCCAAGGCAGCCTCCCAGGCCCGGGGGCGTGGGCCGGCCGCTGCCACGGCGGACCCGCTGCGCCGGCCGCTACCGGGACGGCCCGCCGCGCACCCCCGGTCGTCCGCCCCCCCCCCCCCCCCCCGGCTCGAGCGCTTCGCTTGTTTGTTTGTTCGTTTCTTTCGGGGCAAGGGGTTCCGCTCGCTTCTTTTTGGGGTCGTGTTGTTTTTCGGGTTTGCTCTTGTTTCTTTGCGTTTCCGAGCACGCGCGTCTTTTCCCCTCCTTTTCCTGCCTTGCTGATTTTTCTCGGTTTTCTGTGTGGGAGCGCGGTGCCCCCCCCCCCCCCCCCGCCCCGCCCCGCCCCGGCACGCGGTCCTACAGCAGGGGAAGGTGCTCACTTACGAATCTAGGTCTCTAGGTCTTGTCTGTCTGTCTGTCTGTCTGTCTGTCTGCCTTTTATTCCTTTCTTTCTTTTCCTCTTTCTTCCTTTCTTTCTTTCTTCTTGCCTGGCCGCTGCCGCCCCTTACCCCCTCCCTTTCCTGGTGCCTGCCTTGCTCCCCTCGCACTGCTTTCAACGCCCCGCCTCAGCAGAAATCCCTGACCCCGGGCTGACCGGCGCCCCGAGGCAGCAGGGGGGCCCCGGGGCGGGGCACGCGCGCACACAAACACACACTCCACACAGGCGCCGTCAGCGGGGCAGGGCGGCACTGGCCCGCCAACAACCCGTGATACCGCGCCTGGCGCGCGCCCCCCGCCCCCCCCCCCCAACAAGGCAGCGGAGGGTGCTTGTGTGCGAACCCGCGCCGTTCGCGCCTTTTTTTTTTTTTTTAATCGGTTCTCGCGCCGTCCGCCCGCCGGCCCCCCCCGCGCCCCCCCCCCCCCCCCGCCCGCCTTTTCGCCGCCGCCAAGCCTGCTTGTTCCCTCACGTTCCCCGGCCGGGGCCGTTCCGTTCCGAAGCCTCGGGGTTCCGCGCGCCTCTGGGAGCCGAGGCGGAATCTTCGCGCCCCCCCCACCCCCCGCGCGCCCCCCCCCCCCCCCGCCCCGACCCCCGTTCCGTTCCGAAGCCTCGGGGTTCCGCGCGCCTCTGGGAGCCGAGGCGGAATCTTCGCGCCCCCCCCCACCCCCCCCGCGCGCCCCCCCCCCCACCCCGCCCCGACCCCCGTTCCGTTCCGAAGCCTCGGGGTTCCGCGCGCCTCTGGGAGCCGAGGCGGAATCTTCGCGCCCCCCCCACCCCCCCCGCGCGCCCCCCCCCCCCGCCACGCCCCGACCCCCGTTCCGTTCCGAAGCCTCGGGGTTCCGCGCGCCTCTGGGAGCCGAGGCGGAATCTTCGCGCCCGCCCCCCCCCCCCCGGCCCCCCCCCCCCCCGCAGGGCCGGCGAAATGGAGTTCCGGGGGGGGGGGGGGTTCGCTCCCGCGGAGGGTGGG
>NW_026991488.1:587500-590000 GCF_036370855.1 Dromaius novaehollandiae
TCGGATGGGGACGGGGCCGGCGCGCCCGCGCGCGCCGCGCCCCTCGCGCTTCGACTCCCGGAGCGGGCCCGAGGCAGCTGGGAGGACGGCCCGAGGCCCCCGCCGGCACGCGGCGGACGCCGCCGCGCAGGGGGAGAGGACGGCGGGCCGGCCCGCCGGCACGCGCGCGCGGCAGCACGGAGCGGTACCACCGCGGTACCCACCCGCAGACAGCCGCGCGGGGCCGGGGACGAGGCCCGCGCCTCCCCCCCCCGGGCCCGGCTCGCCAACGCGCGCTCGCTCGCTCACGCCACTCGCGCAGCCCTCCGCCGCTCTGCGGCCGCCTCCTCCTCCCGGCCGCTGACCTCCGCTCTCCGCCCCGGCGTGGGGACGGCGCGGCGCGCCCTCCCTCGCCCCCCGCCCCGCCGCCGCCCCACGGCGCCCGCGCTGCGCGGCCCCCCCCCCCGGCCGCGGCCCCCCGCGCGCCGCCGCCGCCGCCGCCGGGCCTCAACGCAACGCCGCGCGGCTGACGCCAGCCGGCGGGTGGAAGTGGCTCGACGACGCGCTGCGGACGCGGGGAAGCGCGGGGTTGGGGGGGGGGCCCGGCGGGCGCCGAAACGGCGGCGGTCAGGGCCAGGGCGAGGCAAAGGGCGGCCGGCCGTCCCCTCTGCCGGAGGGGAACGGGGGACCGGCGCACCACCGGGAGAGTGGTGGAGGAGAGGCCCGTGCGGCGGCACTGGCGGTGGTGGCGGGCGGGCGGGCGGCGCCGGGCGCCGGGCCACCGCGACCGACCCGATCTGGGGGCCCGGCGGGACGAAGTCCGCGACGCGGGCGCTCCGGGAGCGGGGGTTTCCCGAGTCTGCACTTAGGGGGACGAAGGCCCGGCCGCGCGGGGAGGGGAAGGAGAGCACCCCCCCTCTCCCCGGGGCAACGGGCCTGCGAGGCGCCCCAGCCGCGCCACACCGCGCGCGCCACGCGGCGCGGCGGCAGCCGCCGGGCTCGGAGGGGAGGGCGGGCACGGCCGGGCGCACCCGAACCGCGCCCCCCCCCACACCCACCGAGGGGCGGCACGCCGCTGCGCCCACGCCACGGCGCGGGTGACGATTGACCGTCAAGCGACGCTCAGACAGGCGTAGCCCCGGGAGGAACCCGGGGCCGCAAGTGCGTTCGAAGTGTCGATGATCAATGTGTCCTGCAATTCACATTAATTCTCGCAGCTAGCTGCGTTCTTCATCGACGCACGAGCCGAGTGATCCACCGCTAAGAGTTGTCTCGGTTTCGGTCCCCGCCGCGCGCGCGGGGGGACCGGGCAGCTTTCGCAGCCCCTGGGGGGCCCCCCCTCCTCCGCCCCCTCCTCCTCCGCCCCACCGCCCTTCCTCACGCCGACGCCGGCTGCTGAGCAAGGGACGGCAGAGACGGAAGGAGAGAGAGAGCGAGAGAAAGAGAGGGGCTTGCCTCACTGACCGTACAAGCACAGAGAAAGGGGGGGGGGAAACGAAGGGCAAACCCGAACGAGAAGGGCGGGGAGCCCTCGCTCCCGACCTGGGGACAAACCCTGTCTCGCTTCGAGTCCGGCCCAGGCGCCCGGCTCGGTCTGGCCCGGCAGGGAGCGGCGGGCCGGCCACACCGCCTGCCTCGGGATGTTGGGGGGGGTCCGTCCCCGCAGACCACCCCCCCCCCGCCCCAGGCGTCAGAGCCCGGCCGCCACCGGGAGCGGCGTCGCCCCGCCGCCCGCGCGCCTGCGGCCCGCCGGCCCCGCGCTTCCCAGCTCCCCGCTCGCCTCGCCGGCCCTCCGGCTCGACCGCCGCCGCCGCCGCCGCCGCGGCGCCCACACCCCCGCGCGCCCGCACACACCGCCTCGCGGGTGACGCCACGCGCTCGCCCGTCCCCTCCGCGGACAGACGCCCGGCGGCGGGCAGGCGGGCAAGGCGGCACGGACGGGGACGGCGCCCGCTCTCCCCGTCTCCACGCGGAGAGCGGGGCGGGCCGCCCCCGCCGCCGCCCCACCACCGCCCCCCCGCTGCCTGGCGGAGCCGGGCGGGGCAGAGCGAGGCGGGCGCCCCGGACGGCAGAGTGCCGGGGCGGGCGCGTAGGGTAGGGCGCCGCCGACGGCGGCCACGGCGGAAGACCCAGAAGCACCGGCCAGGGAGAAGGAGGAGACGCGCGGAGGCTCGGCGCCCGCACCACCCGCGGTGGGGGCTCGCCCTCCCGGCGGCGAGCACGCGCTCGCGCCCGGCTCGCAACGCTCGAGGCAGGCCGGCAACTAGGCCGACCGCGCGGCGTCTCTCCGCCGAGACCAGACCGCGGAGAGAGGGGGCAGGGTAACCCCTCTCCGTCCCGGCTGCCCGCGGGGCGAGCACGGGGCGCGCCGGCTGGCATGGGGGGGCGCGGCGCCCGCGCGCGCCGACCCCCCGGCCCTCCGGCAGCACGCCCGGCCGCCTCCGCGAGTCGCATCGGGCCGCCCGAGTCTTTAAACCTCCGCCCGGCTCTCCAACCGAGAACCCTCGGGCCCGGAGCCCGG
>NW_026991488.1:602500-605000 GCF_036370855.1 Dromaius novaehollandiae
GCGCGGCAGCACGGAGCGGTACCACCGCGGTACCCACCCGCAGACAGCCGCGCGGGGCCGGGGACGAGGCCCGCGCCTCCCCCCCCCGGGCCCGGCGCGCCAACGCGCGCTCGCTCGCTCACGCCACTCGCGCAGCCCTCCGCCGCTCTGCGGCCGCCTCCTCCTCCCGGCCGCTGACCTCCGCTCTCCGCCCCGGCGTGGGGACGGCGCGGCGCGCCCTCCCTCGCCCCCCGCCCCGCCGCCGCCCCACGGCGCCCGCGCTGCGCGGCCCCCCCCCCCCCCGGCCGCGGCCCCCCGCGCGCCGCCGCCGCCGGGCCTCAACGCAACGCCGCGCGGCTGACGCCAGCCGGCGGGTGGAAGTGGCTCGACGACGCGCTGCGGACGCGGGGAAGCGCGGGGTTGGGGGGGGGGCCCGGCGGGCGCCGAAACGGCGGCGGTCAGGGCCAGGGCGAGGCAAAGGGCGGCCGGCCGTCCCCTCTGCCGGAGGGGAACGGGGGACCGGCGCACCACCGGGAGAGTGGTGGAGGAGAGGCCCGTGCGGCGGCACTGGCGGTGGTGGCGGGCGGGCGGGCGGCGCCGGGCGCCGGGCCACCGCGACCGACCCGATCTGGGGGCCCGGCGGGACGAAGTCCGCGACGCGGGCGCTCCGGGAGCGGGGGTTTCCCGAGTCTGCACTTAGGGGGACGAAGGCCCGGCCGCGCGGGGAGGGGAAGGAGAGCACCCCCCCTCTCCCCGGGGCAACGGGCCTGCGAGGCGCCCCAGCCGCGCCACACCGCGCGCGCCACGCGGCGCGGCGGCAGCCGCCGGGCTCGGAGGGGAGGGCGGGCACGGCCGGGCGCACCCGAACCGCGCCCCCCCCCACACCCACCGAGGGGCGGCACGCCGCTGCGCCCACGCCACGGCGCGGGTGACGATTGACCGTCAAGCGACGCTCAGACAGGCGTAGCCCCGGGAGGAACCCGGGGCCGCAAGTGCGTTCGAAGTGTCGATGATCAATGTGTCCTGCAATTCACATTAATTCTCGCAGCTAGCTGCGTTCTTCATCGACGCACGAGCCGAGTGATCCACCGCTAAGAGTTGTCTCGGTTTCGGTCCCCGCCGCGCGCGCGGGGGGACCGGGCAGCTTTCGCAGCCCCTGGGGGGCCCCCCCTCCTCCGCCCCCTCCTCCTCCGCCCCACCGCCCTTCCTCACGCCGACGCCGGCTGCTGAGCAAGGGACGGCAGAGACGGAAGGAGAGAGAGAGCGAGAGAAAGAGAGGGGCTTGCCTCACTGACCGTACAAGCACAGAGAAAGGGGGGGGGGAAACGAAGGGCAAACCCGAACGAGAAGGGCGGGGAGCCCTCGCTCCCGACCTGGGGACAAACCCTGTCTCGCTTCGAGTCCGGCCCAGGCGCCCGGCTCGGTCTGGCCCGGCAGGGAGCGGCGGGCCGGCCACACCGCCTGCCTCGGGATGTTGGGGGGGGTCCGTCCCCGCAGACCACCCCCCCCCCGCCCCAGGCGTCAGAGCCCGGCCGCCACCGGGAGCGGCGTCGCCCCGCCGCCCGCGCGCCTGCGGCCCGCCGGCCCCGCGCTTCCCAGCTCCCCGCTCGCCTCGCCGGCCCTCCGGCTCGACCGCCGCCGCCGCCGCCGCCGCGGCGCCCACACCCCCGCGCGCCCGCACACACCGCCTCGCGGGTGACGCCACGCGCTCGCCCGTCCCCTCCGCGGACAGACGCCCGGCGGCGGGCAGGCGGGCAAGGCGGCACGGACGGGGACGGCGCCCGCTCTCCCCGTCTCCACGCGGAGAGCGGGGCGGGCCGCCCCCGCCGCCGCCCCACCACCGCCCCCCCGCTGCCTGGCGGAGCCGGGCGGGGCAGAGCGAGGCGGGCGCCCCGGACGGCAGAGTGCCGGGGCGGGCGCGTAGGGTAGGGCGCCGCCGACGGCGGCCACGGCGGAAGACCCAGAAGCACCGGCCAGGGAGAAGGAGGAGACGCGCGGAGGCTCGGCGCCCGCACCACCCGCGGTGGGGGCTCGCCCTCCCGGCGGCGAGCACGCGCTCGCGCCCGGCTCGCAACGCTCGAGGCAGGCCGGCAACTAGGCCGACCGCGCGGCGTCTCTCCGCCGAGACCAGACCGCGGAGAGAGGGGGCAGGGTAACCCCTCTCCGTCCCGGCTGCCCGCGGGGCGAGCACGGGGCGCGCCGGCTGGCATGGGGGGGCGCGGCGCCCGCGCGCGCCGACCCCCCGGCCCTCCGGCAGCACGCCCGGCCGCCTCCGCGAGTCGCATCGGGCCGCCCGAGTCTTTAAACCTCCGCCCGGCTCTCCAACCGAGAACCCTCGGGCCCGGAGCCCGGGGCCCATGGCCATCCCTGCCCGGGGCGGCTGCCGGCGGCCGCGGTGGCCGGAGGCCCTCTCCCCTCTCTCGCTCGCTCCCTCCCTCCCCGCCCCCCCCACCCCCACCGCGGGGGAGGAAGGACCGGGGTGGGGGGAAGCCGAGGCGGGGGGGGGGAAGGCACGGCCGGT
>NW_026991488.1:617500-620000 GCF_036370855.1 Dromaius novaehollandiae
GCCGCTGACCTCCGCTCTCCGCCCCGGCGTGGGGACGGCGCGGCGCGCCCTCCCTCGCCCCCCGCCCCGCCGCCGCCCCACGGCGCCCGCGCTGCGCGGCCCCCCCCCCCGGCCGCGGCCCCCCGCGCGCCGCCGCCGCCGCCGCCGGGCCTCAACGCAACGCCGCGCGGCTGACGCCAGCCGGCGGGTGGAAGTGGCTCGACGACGCGCTGCGGACGCGGGGAAGCGCGGGGTTGGGGGGGGGGCCCGGCGGGCGCCGAAACGGCGGCGGTCAGGGCCAGGGCGAGGCAAAGGGCGGCCGGCCGTCCCCTCTGCCGGAGGGGAACGGGGGACCGGCGCACCACCGGGAGAGTGGTGGAGGAGAGGCCCGTGCGGCGGCACTGGCGGTGGTGGCGGGCGGGCGGGCGGCGCCGGGCGCCGGGCCACCGCGACCGACCCGATCTGGGGGCCCGGCGGGACGAAGTCCGCGACGCGGGCGCTCCGGGAGCGGGGGTTTCCCGAGTCTGCACTTAGGGGGACGAAGGCCCGGCCGCGCGGGGAGGGGAAGGAGAGCACCCCCCCTCTCCCCGGGGCAACGGGCCTGCGAGGCGCCCCAGCCGCGCCACACCGCGCGCGCCACGCGGCGCGGCGGCAGCCGCCGGGCTCGGAGGGGAGGGCGGGCACGGCCGGGCGCACCCGAACCGCGCCCCCCCCCACACCCACCGAGGGGCGGCACGCCGCTGCGCCCACGCCACGGCGCGGGTGACGATTGACCGTCAAGCGACGCTCAGACAGGCGTAGCCCCGGGAGGAACCCGGGGCCGCAAGTGCGTTCGAAGTGTCGATGATCAATGTGTCCTGCAATTCACATTAATTCTCGCAGCTAGCTGCGTTCTTCATCGACGCACGAGCCGAGTGATCCACCGCTAAGAGTTGTCTCGGTTTCGGTCCCCGCCGCGCGCGCGGGGGGACCGGGCAGCTTTCGCAGCCCCTGGGGGGCCCCCCCTCCTCCGCCCCCTCCTCCTCCGCCCCACCGCCCTTCCTCACGCCGACGCCGGCTGCTGAGCAAGGGACGGCAGAGACGGAAGGAGAGAGAGAGCGAGAGAAAGAGAGGGGCTTGCCTCACTGACCGTACAAGCACAGAGAAAGGGGGGGGGGAAACGAAGGGCAAACCCGAACGAGAAGGGCGGGGAGCCCTCGCTCCCGACCTGGGGACAAACCCTGTCTCGCTTCGAGTCCGGCCCAGGCGCCCGGCTCGGTCTGGCCCGGCAGGGAGCGGCGGGCCGGCCACACCGCCTGCCTCGGGATGTTGGGGGGGGTCCGTCCCCGCAGACCACCCCCCCCCCGCCCCAGGCGTCAGAGCCCGGCCGCCACCGGGAGCGGCGTCGCCCCGCCGCCCGCGCGCCTGCGGCCCGCCGGCCCCGCGCTTCCCAGCTCCCCGCTCGCCTCGCCGGCCCTCCGGCTCGACCGCCGCCGCCGCCGCCGCCGCGGCGCCCACACCCCCGCGCGCCCGCACACACCGCCTCGCGGGTGACGCCACGCGCTCGCCCGTCCCCTCCGCGGACAGACGCCCGGCGGCGGGCAGGCGGGCAAGGCGGCACGGACGGGGACGGCGCCCGCTCTCCCCGTCTCCACGCGGAGAGCGGGGCGGGCCGCCCCCGCCGCCGCCCCACCACCGCCCCCCCGCTGCCTGGCGGAGCCGGGCGGGGCAGAGCGAGGCGGGCGCCCCGGACGGCAGAGTGCCGGGGCGGGCGCGTAGGGTAGGGCGCCGCCGACGGCGGCCACGGCGGAAGACCCAGAAGCACCGGCCAGGGAGAAGGAGGAGACGCGCGGAGGCTCGGCGCCCGCACCACCCGCGGTGGGGGCTCGCCCTCCCGGCGGCGAGCACGCGCTCGCGCCCGGCTCGCAACGCTCGAGGCAGGCCGGCAACTAGGCCGACCGCGCGGCGTCTCTCCGCCGAGACCAGACCGCGGAGAGAGGGGGCAGGGTAACCCCTCTCCGTCCCGGCTGCCCGCGGGGCGAGCACGGGGCGCGCCGGCTGGCATGGGGGGGCGCGGCGCCCGCGCGCGCCGACCCCCCGGCCCTCCGGCAGCACGCCCGGCCGCCTCCGCGAGTCGCATCGGGCCGCCCGAGTCTTTAAACCTCCGCCCGGCTCTCCAACCGAGAACCCTCGGGCCCGGAGCCCGGGGCCCATGGCCATCCCTGCCCGGGGCGGCTGCCGGCGGCCGCGGTGGCCGGAGGCCCTCTCCCCTCTCTCGCTCGCTCCCTCCCTCCCCGCCCCCCCCACCCCCACCGCGGGGGAGGAAGGACCGGGGTGGGGGGAAGCCGAGGCGGGGGGGGGGAAGGCACGGCCGGTGCGGCGCGCACGGTGCGGCACCCGGGAGGAGCACGCTGGCACACGGGACCACACGGGTGGGTCACCGAGGGGGGGGCAGGAGAAGCGCGGGCGCTAGGTACCTGGCCCTGGGGTGAGGGAAACGACCTGAAATCCCCGCGGGGGTGCCTCCCCCGCCGCCGCCCGC
>NW_026991488.1:632500-635000 GCF_036370855.1 Dromaius novaehollandiae
GCGGCTGACGCCAGCCGGCGGGTGGAAGTGGCTCGACGACGCGCTGCGGACGCGGGGAAGCGCGGGGTTGGGGGGGGGGCCCGGCGGGCGCCGAAACGGCGGCGGTCAGGGCCAGGGCGAGGCAAAGGGCGGCCGGCCGTCCCCTCTGCCGGAGGGGAACGGGGGACCGGCGCACCACCGGGAGAGTGGTGGAGGAGAGGCCCGTGCGGCGGCACTGGCGGTGGTGGCGGGCGGGCGGGCGGCGCCGGGCGCCGGGCCACCGCGACCGACCCGATCTGGGGGCCCGGCGGGACGAAGTCCGCGACGCGGGCGCTCCGGGAGCGGGGGTTTCCCGAGTCTGCACTTAGGGGGACGAAGGCCCGGCCGCGCGGGGAGGGGAAGGAGAGCACCCCCCCTCTCCCCGGGGCAACGGGCCTGCGAGGCGCCCCAGCCGCGCCACACCGCGCGCGCCACGCGGCGCGGCGGCAGCCGCCGGGCTCGGAGGGGAGGGCGGGCACGGCCGGGCGCACCCGAACCGCGCCCCCCCCCACACCCACCGAGGGGCGGCACGCCGCTGCGCCCACGCCACGGCGCGGGTGACGATTGACCGTCAAGCGACGCTCAGACAGGCGTAGCCCCGGGAGGAACCCGGGGCCGCAAGTGCGTTCGAAGTGTCGATGATCAATGTGTCCTGCAATTCACATTAATTCTCGCAGCTAGCTGCGTTCTTCATCGACGCACGAGCCGAGTGATCCACCGCTAAGAGTTGTCTCGGTTTCGGTCCCCGCCGCGCGCGCGGGGGGACCGGGCAGCTTTCGCAGCCCCTGGGGGGCCCCCCCTCCTCCGCCCCCTCCTCCTCCGCCCCACCGCCCTTCCTCACGCCGACGCCGGCTGCTGAGCAAGGGACGGCAGAGACGGAAGGAGAGAGAGAGCGAGAGAAAGAGAGGGGCTTGCCTCACTGACCGTACAAGCACAGAGAAAGGGGGGGGGGAAACGAAGGGCAAACCCGAACGAGAAGGGCGGGGAGCCCTCGCTCCCGACCTGGGGACAAACCCTGTCTCGCTTCGAGTCCGGCCCAGGCGCCCGGCTCGGTCTGGCCCGGCAGGGAGCGGCGGGCCGGCCACACCGCCTGCCTCGGGATGTTGGGGGGGGTCCGTCCCCGCAGACCACCCCCCCCCCGCCCCAGGCGTCAGAGCCCGGCCGCCACCGGGAGCGGCGTCGCCCCGCCGCCCGCGCGCCTGCGGCCCGCCGGCCCCGCGCTTCCCAGCTCCCCGCTCGCCTCGCCGGCCCTCCGGCTCGACCGCCGCCGCCGCCGCCGCCGCGGCGCCCACACCCCCGCGCGCCCGCACACACCGCCTCGCGGGTGACGCCACGCGCTCGCCCGTCCCCTCCGCGGACAGACGCCCGGCGGCGGGCAGGCGGGCAAGGCGGCACGGACGGGGACGGCGCCCGCTCTCCCCGTCTCCACGCGGAGAGCGGGGCGGGCCGCCCCCGCCGCCGCCCCACCACCGCCCCCCCGCTGCCTGGCGGAGCCGGGCGGGGCAGAGCGAGGCGGGCGCCCCGGACGGCAGAGTGCCGGGGCGGGCGCGTAGGGTAGGGCGCCGCCGACGGCGGCCACGGCGGAAGACCCAGAAGCACCGGCCAGGGAGAAGGAGGAGACGCGCGGAGGCTCGGCGCCCGCACCACCCGCGGTGGGGGCTCGCCCTCCCGGCGGCGAGCACGCGCTCGCGCCCGGCTCGCAACGCTCGAGGCAGGCCGGCAACTAGGCCGACCGCGCGGCGTCTCTCCGCCGAGACCAGACCGCGGAGAGAGGGGGCAGGGTAACCCCTCTCCGTCCCGGCTGCCCGCGGGGCGAGCACGGGGCGCGCCGGCTGGCATGGGGGGGCGCGGCGCCCGCGCGCGCCGACCCCCCGGCCCTCCGGCAGCACGCCCGGCCGCCTCCGCGAGTCGCATCGGGCCGCCCGAGTCTTTAAACCTCCGCCCGGCTCTCCAACCGAGAACCCTCGGGCCCGGAGCCCGGGGCCCATGGCCATCCCTGCCCGGGGCGGCTGCCGGCGGCCGCGGTGGCCGGAGGCCCTCTCCCCTCTCTCGCTCGCTCCCTCCCTCCCCGCCCCCCCCACCCCCACCGCGGGGGAGGAAGGACCGGGGTGGGGGGAAGCCGAGGCGGGGGGGGGGAAGGCACGGCCGGTGCGGCGCGCACGGTGCGGCACCCGGGAGGAGCACGCTGGCACACGGGACCACACGGGTGGGTCACCGAGGGGGGGGCAGGAGAAGCGCGGGCGCTAGGTACCTGGCCCTGGGGTGAGGGAAACGACCTGAAATCCCCGCGGGGGTGCCTCCCCCGCCGCCGCCCGCCACCGGGCCGCCGCCGCCTCGCGGCGACGGCGGCAGCCTCGGCAGCGGCGACGAGACGGGACGCGGAGGGGGAACCCGGCACCCGCCAGCCGGCCCCCGCGCCCCTCGGCGGAGCGTCCGCCCGCGGGGTGCGCCCGACACCCGCCGCCACGACCTCGTCCTCCTC
>NW_026991489.1:5000-57500 GCF_036370855.1 Dromaius novaehollandiae
GCCCAAGTTTTAGAAATGTTTAAGCTGATTGTAAAAATCTCACTCTCCATCTTGGGATTGATTTGCTGTCCGCTGCCAGGAAAAAAAAAAAAAAATCATCTGCAGTGCTGATGGCTAGACTGTGCAGAGAAGTTTTTCTTAAGTAGTCAGAGGTGTGTGAACAGAGACCTCTATGTTTTTTTAAAAAAAAAAGAAAAGAAAAAAAAAGGAAAATAGGAGACACTTGCTAGTAAACAAAACTAGGATGATGAATTGATTACTCTGTTGGTGAAAGACAGTCTAAATTTAGACACTCTCCAAGCACATCCATACATGCAGCATTAGTAACTACAATAAAATTGTTTACTGATCAGTTTGTTAATGCAGACTGAGTAAGCAGCACTCCAAAGCACAAGAGGGAGCTAGTAAAACTTCTGCACCCACCATAATGTCTGGCACTAGCCAACGGACATTAAAATTATGGTGCCAAGGCTTTAGCTGTCCAGGACACGTGCAGTGCTACTTTTCAAGGATTCAGACAGCGTGTGCAGTGTTTGAGCTCTGTCTATGTGTTCAGCGTTCTTCTATTTAAACACCAAAGAAGAAATTCCACTTTGTTGCCTTTGCAGGGTGCAAATTAACAGCTCTTGGTCATACTTACATAAATCAATGAAAGACCACAGTCTATGAGCACCTACCTATATTTGGTTCTGGTTCAGCTTCTTAGGGCTTGACAAACACTGCTAATAAGCAAAGCCCACCTGTGCTTAAGCAGGTGCTGCCTTGCTGAAGCTGGGAGACAGGAACAGGCGGTTCATTTGCACACCTTAAGATTATAGAGTACCTCAGTGTAGCAGTTCTATCCCTCTGTCTCTGGCCTTAGTCAGGGTTTTGATATTTCTGTATATTGGATAATGTTTTGTAAAACCTAATTGTATTTCCTTTCAGAAACAGCTATCTGCAACTATTTAAACACTGTACTTTTATGTCCGAAGTCTTGTGTCTAAACTGCAGGCATTGGTTTCCTATACACTTATAGATAATGGAAAAATATAGATGGGCTGGGGTTTTTTTGCTGTTGCAATTGTTTCACTAGAGGCAGACTGTTATGAATTAAATTAGTCTTAGCAGTTAAAGCTCTGAAAAGGCCAAAAAATCAGGAAGAGGGCATATGTCAGCCCTTCTGCTGGTATGTGGAAGGTTTCAACAGGCAGACAGAGGTCAACCTTGATGTTTTCATATTTACAGTGACAAGATACATAACACATCTGTTGAGTTTTGTGATCTTGTACTCAGTGCTATTGCTCTAAATCTGTCTTGCAGCTTTTAATGTAACTTAGTGAAAGCCAAGGTGGTTTTAAAATTGATTTTATTTTTCTTCAGGGTAAATTTTGTACTTTTTAAAAAAATTATTTCTGCATTTACCAACTGAGTCATTCTCTCAATGCTGCAGAGGACGCAGCAGGCAGAACAGCGAGCATGCCCACATCACTCTCGCCAGCCAACTGTGCCGGGGAGCTGGAGCTGCTCATGCACTGGGCTGAGGCACAAAGCTGTCTTTGGAAACTTGCAGTTCCAGTTGCCCAACTCTCTCATTCAAGCATCATGTTATCCAGGCACAGACTGGAATGGCAGGGGCAAGGATTGATGTGGGGGGGCTGAACTGCCGCCTATGCTGTTAGTTCTGAATAATTTGTAAAAGTGTTCTACATTTTGTAAACTTTTTAATGTGCTAAAACTTGGTTATGAGGTAACATTTGCAAATAAGGGGTAATTTGTGTATTTGTTTTTGTATTTTGGTCCAATTTTTTGTTGTTGCACCCTAAGTCCAGCCAACTGGGCAAACAGTTGTTAAATCTTTATATTGAAACAAATAAATGCATTTTAAGGGATACTGTACTGTTTTGTTATTCTAGACCTACTAGGCACTGTGTGCGTCTTGCGTATGACTTCGTAAAACTAGGTAAGAAAACTGAACTTGGCTTTCCACTTCAATTTGTAATACTAACAGATTTCTAGGGGGCCTTGAATATTTGACAGCTAATCATCAATCAGGTAAGAATATGGATTCTCCTCTAAGCTGTCTGTAATGCTCGTCTTGGTCTACTCTGCATGTAGCCATTCCTTTAAAAGAGAGCAACGATTATCAGCATTTCTGGATAGTCTAAGCATTCAAGCAGGACTTGTGCCTGTTATCTGGCAATCCCCACAAGAGAAACCTGAGTCTACCTTGCTGACAGATCCTTTAATCATTGCTTAAATACTTCCTGTCCATATCTTATGGATGAAAAGCACAGGAAACAGTATATGATGTCTCTCTGTACTCTCCTTCCACTTCATTATGATGTGACATTTGAAAATAAGGGGTAATTTGTGCACTTGTTTTTGTATTTGCCACAACTTTGGTAGAGAATGTTGTTTATTTCCTGTCCTGTTCTACGTCACTTCACTAGAACAACAGAGAATAGAACAGAACGTGTACTGAAGATTTCAGCCTAAAACTTTGTCCAGAAAACTACTCGAAGGTACTTGAACTGAAGTTCCATCTCTAATGCACTTCACAAATGTTTCTGGCAGTAATTAAAGGACCTTTAGGTATACTGCAAGTGTTGTGACCCAGTCCATCTCAGACCAGCAAGCATGTAATTGTGCAAGTTTCCTGGCAAATACCATTCCTGGAAAGAGAAAATATTGAATATGCCCACCTTTCTGACTGGAGTTTATTATATGTGCGTTGCAGGAGGTTTTCACCAGTCTGGGAGCAGAATCAATACCACAGCTTCATTTCTCTAACAATGCTTAAAGCAGAATCATTATACTAGACTTCTGCCTAAGCATCAAGTGCTTTATGGAAACCTGAGCAATTTCTTTTTCACTTGCCACTGCTAGTTATTCTCTAAATCTCTCTGCAACTCTAATCATTAAGTCAGCCTTTCACTGTTTAATACCAACAGTGTAGGTAAGTTGTCAGCTCTGAAGCATCCTTAATGCTCAGTGTTAGTTTCTTTTCAGTGTAATACTACATAGCAGGCTGAAGGAGCAAGAAGAGCAGGGAACTTTTGCTGGAAGTTTCACTAAGTATACACCTCAGTGAACTATGAGTTCTAGGTAGATGTTACCAATTTCAGACTAATGATACCAAATCTGTAAAATGCTAAAATGACAGTCTAAGCTATTTGCTTAAGCAGCTTTTTCCTGCAGAGTTAAATTTTATCTTCCACATAGAGGCTTCAAGCAAGTGGAGTAACATCTGTATCAATCCTCAACATCTGAAGATTACATGGATTTTTTTAGTTATTTATTTTTTTAAGAATTTGCACCTATGGACAGGAGACACAAATCTTAGATTAGTCAAAGACAAAAACATGCGCAGGGGCACATTAAAATTTTCTGCTTTGTCTCAATAATTGTCTTACAGAGGGAGTACGTTCCCTTTCACTCATACTCAACAGAAAATGTCTCTCAGTGCAACAGACATTTAATTCAGGAAACACGGTTTTAGAAGTCAGTTTTCCCTCTGTCTTGGGAACTGTGTTTTGTCATCAGCACAGCTGGATGGGGGCTTTGCTGCCTCACAGGAAGGAGCACACGCCTTCCTCCCTCCTCAAACAAACATCCCTTCAGCATGAGCATAGCTGTGCACGCCGGGGGGAGGAGGATGGCCAAGCCTTCCTCCCCTCCTGCCAGGCACCCCAGGAAGCTCTGCCACCAAGCCAGAGTTACTGTAGGGACACTGAAAACCAGTGCTGACAGTTACAGCTGTTGAACTAATGGTTCTGGTACGCTGTTCTCACTGGATCTCCTTCCCAAATAAAAACTTAAAAATGGCCATACTGCCTTAGACTAAAAGTTTTGGGGGAAGGGAAAAAATTTCCTTCCCTGGCCCACCATACATTGAAGGAACCCCGTAAGTTAACGAAAAATCCAAACGATCACTTTTTTTCTGTAAAATGGGGTCAACATTGTTATGGAAATTAGGCTTGTCGGCCACCATAACAGGGCCCGACCCTAGGTTGCCGCAGAAAAGTTCAGAGCCAAATCAAAACAAATTAAATAATTAAATTTTAATGACGCGTGTGCAATAATTACAGCTCAAGCTGGGTGCCTCCAAAGAGGGACCCTAACATAAACAAATCCTGGGCAATTACAGTTTTTTCAACTTACATTTCCCACCCCTCACGCGGTAGTTAGACCAATAGTAATTTTTTGGTCTGGGGTCTCCTGCTCCTCATTGGGTCTCATCGTCATTCTGAGGTAAGCTGTTTTTCTCCTTATTTTTGTTTTTTGCGGTCTCTGATGACGGTTGTACCTCTGTTTTTGTTGGGTCTTACTGTTGTGTCTCAAGGTCCTGAGGAGGAGGAGGAGGTGATTCTAAATCATAACAATTATCACTGCCCCAGCAGTGAGCTAAGGCTTTGTCCCTCAAGGTCCTAATGCCCTGCACTGGTCTTACTTCAAAGCCTTGACACCCTCCCTTTTGGAGTGTGAGACGCAGGAATGCAGACTGCTTGTAACTTCCTTATCTTCCTAGCTTGAACCAGCTCTGAGGCCCTTTTCTTACTGGACTAAGTAAAAGTTCATTATTTTATCTAAGTGCGGCCTAAGGCTTCAGCAAATTTAGCGCCTCATGCTAAGCAAGTTTCATAGAAGTTGTGCTAAGCGGCTACCTCTAGACAGTTTCAGTTCGCTATTCTTTAACAACATGACTAATGTACCCATTAGCTGGACACGACATGAAATAAATCGCTCATGGCAACGCAAACCTTGATATTCTTTAAAATTACACCTTCTACTATGAGATTAATATGAAGAAAGTATACTGAAATTATTTCCTTGAAGATATTATTTGACATAAATTTTGCTGCATGAATTCATTTTTCAA
The DNA here is from genome assembly GCF_036370855.1 of Dromaius novaehollandiae. NCBI lineage: Eukaryota > Metazoa > Chordata > Aves > Casuariiformes > Dromaiidae > Dromaius > Dromaius novaehollandiae. The sequence continues at coordinate 9,862 of NW_026991489.1, forward strand.
CTTAGTACTATTTATCCTGTTGAATAATGTTCCTATTGTAGCGCGGGGAAGCGTATTGGTCACACCAGTGTAACTGGTTCTGCAACCAAGCTGCGTTCTATGAAAGTCAGAACCACTTCCACCTCTCAGAGAGGAAGAGGCCCAATGCTGGACATAATTCAGTGTTTAAAGTTAGACATAAAAAGTACAAAACTGGACCTGAAATGCTGATATAAGTTGGAGTGTGCAGTGACTCACTTCTGAATTAGACTGCAAGCTGCACCTGTCCAATTTATTCCTACAGTAGGCAAAATGAAAAGACTGAGTTAATCTCAGAGAAATATTCCTAACATCATTAGCATCTAAAATACCAATTTCAAATGTTCCAATAAAAACAAACAAAAAAACTGACCAAGCCACACAATTAAGCAGAGAAACATAAAAAGAAATGGTGATTCTTTTTCCTTATTTTATTGGATAAATGATTTAAAAGGTAATAACAATAGTGTTAAAACTACTACAATATCTTTCCACAGCCATATCTCACAGACCCACAGATAACCTTCTATATAATTTTTTTTTTGCTTTTTCCTCATTTTTATCTTTTAAGCCATACTTATATTAAAATGCCCATTTCAACAGTTTCTTCACACTAATAGCAATTAAATGTGGAAGGAAGGAGGATCTAGTTATAAAGGAAGGGGTTTCAGGTAATCTGTGATATTATTGTAATCAATCAAGTTGCTAAGGAAGGAAGGAAAAGAGAGAGGCCTTACAAGCTACTCCAGGTAGCTTTAAGCCTAGTGTGTGTCACCGTTGCATTACAGATAACTCAGGATGCTGGTGAACAATTCAAAGTAGTTTTCTGGTAACATATAAAACACTAAAATAACTTAGAAACTAGATCCAAATATTTTGAAAAGAATCAACTTTGATATACAAAAACAGTCATAAGTTGTTACAAAAGTTTCAAACAAAAGTTTGTTTTCTCAGTGCGTTTATGTACCAGCGCAATTACTGGGTCCAGAGCAAAGAAAGAGGTTTTTATTCTTTATTTTTTCTTTAACAGTAATAAAAAATGAGGAAAACATATCTTTGTATGTAAAGAATCATTGCTGGTCTTAAGAATAAATGTAACCAGAAACCCTTAAATCTGAGAGGCACACTTTGGGTTTCCTTTTTTTCTATTTTTTTTCTTTTTTTTCTTTTCTTTACCAACATAAAAGGAAAGTCACCAGTTTATTTAAATGGAGTAGCTACTCAGACGCCCCAAATAAACTTAATTCAATTAACATCACTAGCAAAAATCAGTTAGAAACTGTACAAAAATAAAAAAGTTAATACATTTAATCCTGCAGGGATTTTATAAGGACTGGAAGGCAGGCTTTAGGAGCAGCATTTGGGCATGGCTGGAGGCTTCTTTGGTTCGATCTAACACACGCAAGAGATGTAACCTACTCCAGGCAACAATTTTAAAACCCCGCACATTTGAAGACAAGTAAGGAGGTCCATATACAAACGCCAGGGTGTGCCAGTGGATTGGACTGTCTCGATTAAACAGCAGTATATCTGAGGTGAGAACTCGAGCGTGCCCTCCCCCTGCCACCAGCAGCAGCGGGGCGGAGATGGTGGGACGTCAGTGCTACAGCAGTCGGGGCAGAAGGCGGCCGCTTGAAGCACGACTGAGCAGCAGCTTCACGTCAGCTCTAGGGGTTTGTCGTCTAACTCAGTTTACAGAGCATGGTTTTTAGGAACATTAAGCAAAAGAATTAAAAGAAAACCCTTTTAATGGAATAAGGCAAACTGATTAGTGCTCATTGGAAGTTAGCGTTCCAACTTAAAACAGTGAAACAGGCTACGTGGTTGTACCTTAACTTCTTATAAAGTACCCCAAATAATAAAAAAAAGTCTTTATCTAAAACCAGTGACGTATCTGAAAGGGCAATAAACATAATTACAAGGGAAGGCCATTTACGAAAGCGTTTCTTGATCAGCTTTAAGCAAACAGACCTATTCTGTCCCAGTGCATGTCACAGTGAACTGCACATTTTGTACAAATAGGTGCCCTAGAAACACTGTAGACAGACTGATTATTCTAAGCATTTTTATAAAATATCATACAAATCTGATTGACCATAGACTTTGTAACAGTTTTTTTAATTAGTGATACAAAACTCTGGTCCAGAAGGGTCTGGCATTAACTCATTTTAAAAGCACACCTTTACAGTTTGAACCATATTTTTAAGCAATGGCTACTGAGCGTTAGACAAAAATGCGTTGTGCATTATGCTGTGTACAAAAAGGAGACAAAACTATCCTTTTTTCCCCCCAAGCCGTGGTGGGAAGTATTGCTGACCTCGTCCTTAAAAACCTGCAGGATTGTTTATTCATCAGTATAGCATTATTACACTGGTAAGAAATTCCGTATAACATCTGCATATATTGAAGATTTTTTAAAAAAATCTGATATGATTTTAGATCCGCATGACCAGTCATACAATTAGTCTGACATTTGTTACATCTTAACTCGATTTAGCTATTGGAATTCTGTTGTATGTATTTTTTACAAACCTTTGTTATTTGAAATAACTGTAATTTCTGCTTACTGCAGTTTACTCATCCGTATTAGGAAGGTCTTTTCTATAACAGATAGGATGTGTTATCCCCTAGAACATGCGCTGAACTATGACAGGTATTAGTGGGAGTTCTGCCCCGCCATGGCTGGGGGCGCCGGGCCCGCCTCTGAGCCGCGCTCCCTCACGGAGCTGAGATCCGCTCCCGCTGCCTGAGGTCCCGGGCCGCTGCTCTGAGGGCGCCGATCGCGGCGCGCGGGCGAAGGGCCGTTGGGCGCGCGGGCGAAGGGCCGTTGGGCAAGGGGGGCCGTTGGGCGCGCGGACGAGGGGCCGTTGGGCGAGGGGGGCCGTTGGGCGAGGGGCCGCTCGGCAGCCGTCCGGCGTCCAATCAGCGGCCGTCCGGCGTCCAATCAGCGGCCGTTCGGCGCCCGGGCAGCGGCGGCTGGACGCGCAGGGCTGTCGCACGGCCCCGAGGGGCAGGGGGAGCAGGGCGCGCAGGCGGGGGAGGCCGAGGCCGAGGGCAGCGAGCCGAGGAGCCCGGCGCAGGACGGCGTGGGGGCCGGGTAAGGGGAGAGAGGCGGCCGCGGGGCGGGGCGCGTGGGAGTGCCGGCCGAGGAGAAGGGCAGTCCTGTAACGCTCAGGCGGAGGAGAGTGAAGGGTGTTAACGGGGCTGGGAGGGTAACGGGTCTCGGGGCGAGCGGCTGGCACCGCCGTGCAGTGACCCCGTTCATCTGTAACTCCTCTCCCCTTGCAGGCTGTTGCTTGCAGTTACCGTCCTGGCGTCAAGAGGAAAACCCCCAATGTAGCCTTGTTGTGGGCTGCTGGCTTCTCCTGAAGCTCGGGAGGGAACAGAGGGGACGTCCTTGCATTTCATGTTTCGTCAGCCCGACAGCATTTTGGCTTTGATTCCATCTTGCTCCTACCTGTTCCTGGACAGTGACGGGGAGGAGAAGAGGCACTATCCCACCATGTCCCGTTACAGCCTCCATAATCTCCTGGACTGGCTGTACGGGGCGGGGGGGGGGGGGGGGGGGGTGGAGCCCAGCTTTGCTGGCAGTGGAGGGCCAGAATGCGCTGCCTTTCTCTCCGGGCAGCAGCGTCTGCTGGAGAGCTTGGTCTTCCTCAGTGTGGGTTTTGTGGAGATCCTTCTGTCCCTGTGGAAGCTGAGGCAGCTGCATTGCAGGGAGCTGGAGGGTCATCTGCTACAGCAGCCCCAGGCTAAGCAGGAGAGCTTGGGCAAAAATCTGCTACTGGTGCCTCTCTGTCTCATCTTTGGGCTGGAGGTGGGGTTCAAGTTTGCTACCAAGACTGTCATTTACCTACTGAGTCCATGTCATGTGGTCACTATGATGGAGGTAAGGCCCATGTGTGGTTACCAGGAAGTTTGCTTTAGCTTTATACTCGCAAGGCAGTATTTGTATATAGTCAGTTGTGGACCAAAAGTGCATAACAAGGGTACAAATGTCAAGAATTGATATAAATTTTTAATAATGATTTAGTTTTTAATTGGCCAAACTGAAATCGATGAAGAAGCAAACGTCAAATGAAAATACTAATGTCAAACTTCCTGCTTGGAAAGGCAAAAGATTAGTTACCTTTACCTGATCATTGCTTCAAGAATAGAAAATGCTGTTTCCAGTGACAGTAGTGGTAAAATTTGCACCAAATTTAATGAAAGCAAGGCTGTTGCTAACAGGCTGATGTAGTTCACTGGTAACGTTTTCAGGTAAGTTTTTTTTCAGGGATGTGAATGTGTTTTGTGAAGTTGTTGAAGAAATGAATTACTCCTCGTGCAGAAAATTTTGATACTGGCTTTCTAATTTTAAAAGCTGAATGGTAAGGAGACCAGTCTTACCTCTGTCACATTTATCTGTGGGATGAAATAAGTGGTCTGGCTGAATACCTGTGGGTACACTGTGTAACTTAATGACTTGTGTCTAGCTTGCAGATGCACTTTAATATACAGTTTGTGTAGCGGTTGGAATACTGGAAATGTTCATAAACAATTATTGAACTGTGATATCTAAACCTTATGAGCTCTATTTTCCAATGGTCCTGTACATGTACCTAGAAGTCACCTTCACTGAGAATGTAATTATTTTTGACATCTCCCAAACTCCTTTATACTCTTGTTTAATTTCTCTAATGCTCTAGCCTCAACACTGGACAATTTACAAAATTTAAGCTCAAGAATTAATAAAAGAATGCCAAAAAGACTTTCCTAAAAGCTGCCATGATAAAAATATCTGTCTAATAGCAATAACAAATAAAAATCAAACCAATGTAGTTCTTACTCTCAGTCTCCCTTTGCAGAAGGCAAAGGATCAGGGGCAACTGATCTAGGCTGCATCAGATCAAGCCAGTTCTTACTTTCACTCCTGGAGAGCATTTTCTGAAAAAGGAATGGTAACATTGTTTTCTTGTAGTACCAGAGGTCTAAGGGAGATGGGTATCCATTTAAGAGGGGAAAACCAAGCTCTTTACAGAAATATGCAAGACATTTATAGCAATTAACTTGCTGTTCCAGAACTTAATTAGTAGGGTATGTAAATTGCTTAGCAGTGATGCAACGTTAGCTCATAGGACTATAGGACGCTTGCTGCCCATAAAGTAGTAACAATAGCTGTGCAATCAATTAGTCAATATTGGTAATGAAATGGAAAACATAAGTTAGGCAAGAGCTGTAGAAATATTTGAGAAATGAAAAGAAATGGAATGTGGCCATATTATTTTAACTCTTAATATTTACTGGAAGATTTTCCGATTAATTCTCTGGATTAGAAGGTAAGGTTAGATTACTGTTATGACAGATAAGTTTAGTTCCCCTGATATGGTATTATGATATTATGTTACAATAGTAATGTGATATTTATTATAGGTGTTCAGAAAAAGCTGGTATTTATGCATAAATCAGGGAGCTACTATTATTTAGCTCATTTATTAATGGTCTCCTCCGGGAAGACAGAGATGTAACTTTTGTAGCGAGGCATGGGCAACTCTTTTTAAATAATCTCTTTCAGACCACAGTTGCAAACCAGTTGTGGAGCATGTTTAAATCTATGCTAATAACTAATTGGAAATTAGTTATTATACAGCAATTTATTCTGTGAAATTCAGAAGATGCTATGTCAGCAAAATGCAGAAGTTACGCCTCTTCATCTTTAAACAGCTGCCTTAGGTATAGGTAGGCCCATGTTTAATGTCGAGGATGAAAACAGTTGCAAAACAACAGCGTTCAATAGAGAAAACAAGTTAGATAACAAGACTGATGTCTTCCATCAGCAAGAAAAAATATATACGGTTGGAATCTTGTGAGTTTTGTTCTTCTGCTCTGAGTTTGCTCAAGGCAGCAGGTTGGCAATGAGATATATGAAAATACAATGTTACCATTTTCTTCTGTTCTTACAATTGTTTGTACATAATCCTGCTGCTGGGCCTAAACAATAGGATGAACAGTGGTAGGAGGTGAAGAGATGAAACGTGCTGCAACATTTGAGGTCACTGAAAGGGAAGCCAACAGTAGCTGTTGGTAAAGGTCTCTTCTTGCACTCGATTTCTATTTTCCTTTTCTAAGCTGAGACTATTTCATCTCAGAGCAACAAAGGCTCTGGGCTGTAAGCCAGAAATATTTGGAACTGGAAACTGCCCTCCAATTTTGTCTGCACAAAAGCAAAAGTCCTGCTTTTGAATGACCTAAAAGTGAAATGAACTAACAAAATAAAATGAGACTTAAACCTTGCGGTGTATTTGAGTAGACAAAACTGCATAATATAATGGTTACTGAGTTGTGCAAATAAATGTGTTTTGTTCAGGTGTCTAATTTCTGCATATGACTTACGCCAACCAGTGTTCAAATCAAATCTCCTTCATAAGCAGGAAGAACTAGTTTAGATGTGTCATCAGAAGGCTAAAGTGTTGGTCAAACGAACATACTCATTTAAACTACCAAAACAGTTCTCTTGGTTAATCAGATTCAGAGAGCTTGTTGCCATCCTGTCAGCTAGTTGAATCATCTAGAAATAATACAGTTTATTTTCCACACCTGGACTTAGTTTAGGTTTCTTGCTTAACTTTTGGAGGAAGAATGACAATGTTGTTTTTTCACCTGTGATGTAAGTGCAGCATCATTTAAAAAAGGGTGGGGGGAACCGAAACTATTTGTTTCTTGATAAGCTGCTTTTTTTTTTTTTTTTTTTTTTTTTTTTTTTTTGGATAAAGGTAGAATGGGAATTTTTGTAGTATCTTTGACAGCTATCCCACGGGGATGGAGGTGTATTTGTGCAGTGCAGTTATTTAGTTGGTGTGGTGTAGCAGGAGAAATGGCCTCTATAGAAAGTAAGAATTCTGTTATAGCTTGACTTTTTTTTTTTTTTTTTTTAAGTTCTTTCTCTACATGGAGTGCTCTTACTGAAGATGATTTGAATACCTCTTAAAGAAAAAAAAAGAGAAAAACAGTTATTAAGACTGAGTATGTGATTGGACCAATGATACTGCTGTAAACCTGGCATGAAAGGGTATGCTAAAGGGGACGCATTTTAAGACCAGTAGTGTATTGCAATCCTGTTTTTCCTTGTATAGCAGGAAAAGATTTACCATATGTATGGAACATACCTTTGGCTGGAATAGACTGTCCTAAATGCAAAATTTATGTCCTTAAGAAAATGCTTTTTAGGAAATAGTCACACATTGCTGGATGGTTCTATCAAACAATGATCTTTTTAGGCAAAGGGAACTAAATTAAAGGGAAAGTGTGTGTGGGGGGGAAGACAAGGGGAAGAAATGTCTAAAATATAGGGGAGTTGAGTTTCACGCAGTGATCTTGATCTTAGAGCTGAACTTTGTATAATTAAAATCAATGCTAAGTACATCTGTAATTTGATAAATAATAAATCCTATGTTCACTATTTCCAGTTTTAGCTTCTTTAGAGACCTGGAGCCTTCCTGTCCTCTGTAAGAGGCTACTGTGTTTTTTAGAAACAATGGGCTGTTTTTAGAACGTACATAATAAATATAGCTTGACTGAGTCTGCATCATTTGGGAATCTGTCCCAACGTATAATTCATTAATTCTCTCTCTCTCCCTCCCCCCCCCCCCAATTTTTTAAACATTGGAAAAAATCTGATTAGGTGGTCAAATGTGATTTTTAGGTGTGATTGTAAATTTAATTTTCATACACTGCTCCTAAATATCTTTTAATATTTGGAAGAGTCCAGTTAAGGTATGTGTGTTTTTTATATTCTCTCTCTTCAAAACCTTGAATTAAAAATCTAGGGTCATTTGTAGCCTGTTGTTTGATAGTGGGTATGAAGAACATTTGATTACATAAATTCAGTAAATATTTATAGAAATGACACTAAATAATGGCAACAACTGTATTGGGTAATGTGAGCAATAGCCTGCATATAAAAGTTTAATGAGTTATGCAATTTTTAAAGGGCAGCAGTATTCTAAAGCAAAGCTATTTTTTATAGAGTTTCATTCACTGCTGCATGTATTATGATTCTTGGGGAAGATATAGAGCAGTGAAGGCAAAATTTCCTATGACAATGTAAGCTCTCCAAAATGTAAGCTATCTTCTAAATGTCTTTTAAAATATATATATCTCCTTTACCTATGTAATTTTCATTTGTATCTCTTACATTCCAAAACCTGGTACTGCTACCTAAAGAACTTGCAATTTTTAAAGCACCTTATAGAAGACAAGATGCTGTTTCAGGAGACCTGATAAACTGAAATTTAATTGATTTTGATATTTTAAGGGCTTAAAAAAAAATACTTGAGAAAAGCCAGGCTATGTATATGGAGCATAGTATACCTTACAGCTTATTCCCAAATCAGTACATTTAGCAGCTGTGTGAGCCTGTTGTAGCAAGGTCAACAATCCTTTCAGTGGTCTGAAATATTATCTGGTAGACATGAAATCCTTCATTTAAACTTAAGTGGAAGATGTGCATAATCGCAGCTCATAAACATCAGATGATGAAGCATGCTGCTTGTCTTCAGCATAAAACAAGTCTTTCTTTCTCTAACTGCAAATTAACTTGCAATACTTCCTCTTAAAGCTGATTCCTGGAAAGGAAAATCATCATAGTGTGTGGTGAAAAAGGGCAGCTAGAGAACAACTGAAGCACCGAGAGCACCAGTATTTCTTGGCGGCAAGGCTTATTTCTTGCCAAAGGGTGTATTTCACTGCTAGAAGGATGGCAGTAGTTCAAGGGGCACAGGTATGTTGTGTCATGTCATGTCATGTGGTAAGGGTTTATATTTATTCAGATTGACAAGTAATTAGTGCCAAGTGAATTTAGTTGTTTATACTTTAATACTTCGGTAGTTAGTGAAATGCCAACTTAAATTACCAGGAATATGGTGCTATATGCCTTGGGTTTTTTTTGGATTATGTCACTGTTCCGGTTTCTTTGGCTAACATGATGTTCTATAATAAAAACAACTATTACATATGTATTATCCTGATGTTTTTAAAAATTGCCTCTTGCTCCAGAAGTACTTAGTATGGTACATGGTGTTAATTTTTTAACATAATCAAAAATCATCTCCAAATACCTTATTAGTGAGACGGAGAAGAACAGTACGAATCTCTGGGTAATCACAGGGTAACCTCTGGGTAATCCTGCAACTTGGAAAAATAGAAACTTATTGCATTCTAGCTTCTCTATCAAGCCAAAAACTTAAATTCTCTTAATTCTCTCAGCTAAACCCTCTTAATTCTATCAGCTTCTGATGTTATATATAAAGCAGGAGTATTCTTGATTGAGCTCATTAATAAAGCGTTTTTATGCAAAAGAAGGACTAACCTATAACTCTGAAGTCCAGGGAAATAAATGTAATAAGCCAGTCACTGAAGATATAGTGGTTAGTGATTATCTCCAAAATATAATTCTCTTTGCCAATATGGAAAACAAATTATGGATTTTTGACTAGAAAACATTGGTGGGACTGCAGGTGACTCGTATTTTACTCGGATATAGGGCTCTGCAGCGAGTGCTCAGAAAACTGGGAGAAAAACATTTCTGTTCTTCAGTACTTTGTCCACCTGAAGAAATTACAAAGGGTATATAGATAGATGCAGTATTGTGAAAGGACTGAGAGTAGTTGAAACTCAGCTTTGTGGACAAACTGCAAAGGCAAGTGTGGATGGTATGTGTTTTAAGGTATGATGTACATGACCATTAAAAGACTAAAAATTTTTAGAGAACAAATCTAGGAAAAAAAAGCCTTTTCCATACGGTATTGTAGCAGCTATGAGGTAGAAGATAAGTCATGTATCAAGCTAAGTTTATAGTTGTTTGCATAATTCTTCCTTCATAACAGAACTTAATTCAGTCTGGACTGATCCCTTATACGTATGGTAATTGTGAATGTCGGTGACTGTACTTTTTCTGAGAATTAATTGAAATCCTATGATCTAAGATAGTTGCTCTCTGGGTAAAAAATTAAAAATAACTTTATACAGTCATCTTCTAAGTTGTGCTCAAGAAAAAAAATCAGTGTGCTTAAGACTCGTTTTATTATCATAATTATCCTGACATACTCAAAAGGTACTATTTTGAAACTTACTTTTCAAATCCTACTAGAATAACATCAGCTGTTTTTATTTCATCTTTTAAATTAGCTCTGTAAACTCCAAAAAACAGTGTAGACTGGTTTCTTTCATATCTATATTTTGTGTTTGATGGCACTCTTTAATGGAAACCGTTTTCATGTGCAATGCCATTTTGACCTTTTTAAATTATTATTATTTTAGGCTTTGGGAGGCACTTACAAGGTGTCTCTGCCCTGCCTGGACATCAGTTTGGACAAAAGCTATGGGAAGTTAATTATCTGAAAGTTGATCTTGTAGTCTATCAAATTTGATTGACATTGGCCAACAGGATCAAAAGGTAGTAAAGGCAGAATGCTTGTATCATACAGGCGATGAACATAAAATCCTATTTTTAGGAGGGAAAAAAAGAGTCTAAATGAAATTGAATAAAGTCAAAGAACTTTTTGTAAAACAAAGTCTAGAAGAGGTAGCCCAATAAAACAAGGAAAATATAAGATTATGCAGAGTCTTCAATAAAACTACCAATAAACTCCCAAATAACCTTCATCTTCCCAAATCATTGTCCACTATCTGCATATCTTTGCCAAAACATCTATTGAGGCTGAAGATGCAATCATCCCCCTGTACTGGCCAGGAAAGAAAAGCTAGAAACATTCAGTATACCATTCAGGTTTTAATCTACAGAATAGCCCACAAGAAAGTTAATTTTAATGTTTGTAACAATGTATGATTTTTTTCCCCCCCTAAAATATCAATAATTTACTTTTTTGTGATATTAGGCGACATTATTTTGCTTTTAGAACAGAGGAACAGAAAGGTTGAAACTGAAGTGTCCATTATTGGGGGCAGGGGGAAATAAAGGAGGAGAGAGGCAGATTATATGATCAAGTTACTGAAGACCTGAGTTTTAACGCCTCGATGAATTAAGGTCTTTTAATTCTACAATTGTTTTCATTTTAGCATTTTATTTTTTTCAGCTTCCCTGATCTTTTAACATTATTTCCTTAATGTCTTCATGCTTTGTTGCTGTGGCAGATTCCCTGAAAAGCAGTTTAGTTTTTTGGAGGGAATATTAGTAAATTTATCCTTGTAACATGTCAAATATGAAAGAGCTGCATATCTTAGGAAATGGTATATAAACAAGTTTTTTTTCAGAATGTGCTTTTTTTGTCTACTGAAGGAATAAATGTATGTGGTCCTTAAACTGTTTCCTCAGCACAACTGAGGGATTGGTGAACTGTGACAATAAAAAGGTATTAGTGACTTGAGGCAGAGTAGAGCAAGAATATGCTAAAATGGTTTTGCTTCTGTAGGAAGCTGTGATATGAAACTTCATGCTTTGCATATGTAACAAAAGTGAATAGATATGAATATGCATATGAAAATCTTATTGGGAACATGTGAGCTTTCACGGAATCATTGACAGATGTAAATGCAAGTTAAACCTGTAATATTTTATTAGGAAGTTGGAGACTTGAATATTATTTTTCTAGTCAGCATTTTTTTTCTTCTCCCCCAGATTAGTTTCTTATTGTCACCTTTAGCTAACAGCATTAAGCTAGGAGTGGGGAAGGAAGTAACCCACTACTAGTGAAGGCCTAGTGCAGATGGTGATTAGAGGAAAAGGAAGAAAAATAGCCTCAGTGCACTTTTTTTCCCTCTGAACTATACCTAAGATGTCATTACTAATGCTGCTGTGATACACATAGGAAGACCTGAGTCCTATGTTAATAATTAATCCTAAAATACGAGAAGTCTAGAAAATCTTTCACCTAGGACTATATAATGGAAGAAACGGAGTACAGGTTCTTCTGATAAACAAGCTAAGCCTATGTAAGGGGAGACTAACCTAGAATGTCCCAATGAATATATATATTTTACAAGACATTACTTAGTCTTTAGAGTAGAAGATGGAAATTGTTCACCTTGCTACACCTCTCTCATCCCCAGGTTGAAACTGGGAGGTTGGAAGGAGGGGCAGGCAGCTTCAGATGTTCCCAGAGTCTGTTTTGTATAACACAGGAACCACTTTTTACTGTAGTGTTATGTAATGCTTTGCCAGCAATGTTGCTTTGAATTGTGAGTACTCTTAACAATAGATTAACAGTTCCACAGGACAAATTAATTAATCCCTGAATCCATCTGACAGCTGCAGAAAGGCAACTGTGCTTCTTATGCTGAGAGGTTAAGTACGTTTTAATTGTTGCTGTATAGCAAGGAGAATGTAACAATCTCTTAGTGTCCGTTCTCTTTTCAGATTTGGCATTCTAAAAGATCTTAACCTTATCTCCTGATTTGTCAAACTGTATTTATGAGTTTTAAAGAGTTGCTTTTTAGTAGGCACACAGATGGCTTTTAAATGATATGGCTGCTTTGTGCTGAATTGATAATTAATAAAAATGATCAACATCTAATTTACAGCCTTGATTCGGTATCGAGGTTTATGGTGGAGTTATTAAAGCATATTACTTTCTGATAAGAAATAATAGGTTGATTGTTTTGAACTTATTTTAAAAATGAATTCTAGACTTAACAAAATCTTCTTCACCTTTTAAATTATCCAGCTGCTTGAATGTTCCTTGCCTTATGTTTTATCATTGTAGGGGGGAAATGGATATTTTTCACATTTACAGTGAAAGCCAATGTACTGTAACCTTTTAAACATACCTTTTAATCTCTTTTGCTCTAGAGGGTACTTTGATACACCTAAGAAAGAGTAAAGGCTTTTATTTAGGTAGAGATTGAGCAGAGGGTTACCCTCCTCCCCCCCCCCCCCCTTTTTTTTCTCTTTTTCTTTAATTCATTCCAGAATTTGATCATGGATTTTTCATATTGCTCTGAATGTTGCAAGTAGCAATTAAGAGCTAACCTCTTCATTTCAAAATAGTGTATTAAAACAATCAATTTATGACCTGGTTAATTGAGCATGACTGGAGTGTTTGAAAAGAAAGATACATTTCCAGTCTGCTGCGGCTGCAACCAGGCACTAAATCAAACAGATGGCTCACAGAGACAGGCAAGCTGCTGTTATTAAAGGTAAATGAAATCTTCTGTGCTGCATTTATGAGACATGAGAGTTTTACCTGTAGCATGCTCAGGCAACTTTTGCCAGAAACAACTTTCCTTGGACTTCTGTAAACATTCCTATCTATGTGATGGGTGCTACTTTGTCTGAAGCTTAATCTGGAATAGTTAGTTGCGTGACTTGTTCTTTCCTTCCCCTTCTGCCTTTTTGATCATCTTCTTTTGCCTTTAGTTTATTTCTGATCAAGCAAAATCATCTTTCTGCATATCTGTCTCTCAGTAGGACAAAGATTAGTAGAAGACAAGTGTTTCATGACAAGTTTTGACTATACTCTCTCCCTCAATTCACCAACTCAAAAATAATGTCATTAAAATACTTCTAAAGGGAGCTTTAGGTGTAATATTTTGAAGAGTGTTGGAATATTTTGGAATCCAAAACTGGAGAGGCAGCCAAGTAATAGAAAACCCCCCAGCTCTCCTTACTCATAGTGCACATGGAGTGGCACAGTAACATTAAATAAATTGGAAGGTATCCAGGCCTAGATATTTGAAAAGATATTTTACTTCAGTTCAGATACATTATTGCTATTATACTCTTTAGTTGCATCCTTTTCAAATGAAAGATTGCGCTTCCCTTTTGAGAACAGCTCTAGGGATTTTTAGTAGTCTTGCTATCTGAAATGCTGATTAGTCAAACTAGTGGTGGAATGTGGCTTTATCAAATGTCAAAGAAGCGAGGAACCATTAGACAAACAGACAAATGGGAAAATTTGTGGCTGACATGAGAAATGATTTTTGAAATGGCAGTGTTCTCATAAACCTTTTGGAGCTTGTAAAACAAATATATACCTTCTCATCAGTATCTGAGAATTCTTCTAGACTTGACTCCAGCATGTATCATAGCCTTTCATTTTAGATATTTAATCAGCTGTTTTTAGGATCTCAGTTGTAGGCTAGTCATGCCTTATAATGGCAAGATGGGGAAAATGCTAGCAATCTTCCTAACGTAGTAAATTTTAGCTACTATAGGTAGTAGCCTGGTAACATATCAGGACATTTACATCTTGAAGTTTGAGTTTCTCTCAACATCTGAGCATGTTGGATTTGTAATAATGCCATTTAGGAAAATCTGCTTGCATCAGGGACTTTTTTTTTTCCCTCCTCCACCAAAAGTGATTGATAGCAAATGTACTTAAGAGGCACTGCTGGATTAAAAAAACAAACAACCCTCCCCCTCACCCAATCCCTTTCCTTTCTTACCATGTCCAATCTAGCAATACAGTTAAATGGAAAATGGAAAACTCCATGTGTCTGACTGTGTTCTTTACCTCTTTCCAACTCATACTGGTGCACATGCACATTGCTGAAGTCTAGATTTGCAAATTGCGAAAGACTGTTTAAATAAAATTATTTCCATATGAACTGGAAAAATCAAATAATGGAAACCTCTAATATCTCAAAATTGATCTGGTAATTGCAGCATAAGTAATGCTTTAAAGTGCAAGAAGTGAAAATACTATTAGGGGTTACCATAGTGCATGCAGATTAGAAAATTAATTTGTCTTAAGTGAGCTGTCAGGTTAATGTTAACATAGTTCATTGTGGTTTCATAAAGTTGCAGTCTTTTGTGAATTTTAGGTGTTTGTTCCAACATTAAATTTGTTCACACTTTGGAGATGTGGGTGCATTTTAGTATTTTTGCCATTAGGAAAACTGATATAATCAATAAAAGCCCCCAAACTTGCTGCAAAATACCACTTTATTTCAGTGGATATCTAGCCTTTTTTCCATGCATGTTATTTTTGACTTTTACCTAGAGACATTACTGCAATGTCAAGGAGTAATTTTTTTGTAAATTCTGACTTCTAAAAATGCATTTATTAAAAAAAAAAAAAAATTACCTGTTTTCCCCAGTTCCTTATTCCCTCGGAGTGGTTATGCTTGCTTCCGGTGATTAAAAGGGAAGGAGCTTAACAGGAATTTGTGGAGGGCAAATGTGATACTTTGTGATATCTACGTATTGCTATCTTCTCGATCCTGCCAGGAAATTAAAGGTAGGGAAGGCATACTTTGCAGAATATTCCTTTTGGACTAGCTGACAAATGAAGAGTTGGCATACATTACCATAGGAATAGTGAAGACTGCCTTTTCTCTCTCTGTGTTTTTTGCATGGGAGGAGAGGACTGATACACAAGGGAGAGAAATGTTCCATTGACCTCACTTAACAGTGGTGTGAATCCTAATAGACTTTGCTCTGCTCACTTCTTAGAGAGAACAGTGCGTCTAAGTCCAAAGGAAGAAACATTTTGCTCTAGGTCATAATGCTTCTATCTTTTGATCCCTGTGCAGCTCTGTAGTCTCTCACATGATCCTGTCTGTCATTACAGAAGTTCTCCTCGATAAACTCATGCAATATTACCTTGATAAGGTCTTCAGAATAGTCCTTTTACATACAGGCTCTACTACCTACCACAGTAATGCAGATGACTAATAAATTAGATTTAAGAAAATAATGATCGCTGCTGTTTAAGGAACTCAGACATGATATTTCTTGGAAACTCCATCAAATACTGAATGATTGGATCACATACATGTTCACTCTATACAATTTTTAAGCATATTAATGCGGGGGGGGGAAATATCCTTTTCCTTCTTTGCAGTCTGTCCCAGAGCTGCAGATATCACTTGGAGCTTTCTCTTCTTTCTCAGTGCATGGTTCAAGAAATGCATTATGGAACAGGCTGATTCTCAGCCCAGTCCTGGGTTGGTTCAATGCAACCATGAGTTTAGTCTCTTTCAGGTCTCCTCTCAGTAGACGAATAGCTAAGCAGTGCAATCCTCTCCCTTACAGTCTCCAACTTCTAACAGCCCTGGTGACCCATCATGTGTTCTGGTGTGACCTTTGTATTTGGGCTTGTGCAGAGGGAGTGCTGCTCATGCAGTTCTTCGTGCCAGAAATATTTCCCATGGGGATGGACGGTACTTATGGTCTTGCAGAGCAACTAGGAATTTGACTGACTTTCTGACTTCTGTTTTCTTCTGGGTCCTCAGGCTTGGAGTGAAGTTCTGTTTGCAGATTTACCAGTGTTTTGAATTTCTTTGTAGTTTATTACTTGAAAAGAATCTCAGAATCTCCTGGTCCTGTGCTGGTGAAAGATTGAAATGCTGCTTTCTGTCTCTCAAGCATCCTGACTCACAGTGCTGTGCCCACGTAAGGAAACGCACAGATAACAAGTCCCAAGACCACCCATGATTTTGTATCCTCTCTTTCTCTCGCTCCCCTCAGCCCAAAATCTTTTTCAGGTCGAAGATGCTTGATGTGTTAAATTGATCCATGTATGGAAGCTATTCAATACATTTTGATCATTCTTGTTGACTTCTGTAACCCTTTCCCAAATCTGCTGTCTTTTGGGTGGGTGGTGTGTGTGTAAAAGTGAGAGGGAAGGGAATGACCAAAACTGTGCCCAGAATTCAGCAGGTCAGACAATGAATATTTTATAGCTTATTTTTCCTCTCTCAAATGTTACTTTGTACATTTTGGGCTTCCAGTTAATTCTTTTGTCCTTCTTTTCCTTTGTAACACGTGAAAATATAATGGGTAAAATGAGGAGGGATATTGCGGTTGTTTCTTAGCTTTTTTCTAAATTGAAAGTTTAGCTATTCTGCCTTGAATGTACGCAATGATGATCAGATAAAAACGTGTGTGGAAGAGCCTCCTTCAGTGTACTTTAAAATATATGTTGTCTCGTGTCTGCAACGTGCCAGCTAGGATGGGGGCTATTATCTCTGCTAGTCTGAGCAAATAAAACCTTCAGAGTTTTACCAGGAACACAGAAGCTGGGTACTCTTCACAGCCATGTCACTAACTTTATATGATATTGTTCAGTTTATAAGACTTAGCTGTTTCCTACCTCAAGGCTAAGGATTGCGTTTCCAGTATGACAGTGAAATGTAATATTATTATGGAATGAGTATGTGAACACTCAGTACGTTAGAGCTTATGAGCGTGTCTGCTGTGAACTAGGTATTTTCAGGCTGCTAATTACTATGTGAGCTGAATGATGGTGCTCTCGAACATTTAAATCTACTCTGTGAAATAATCCTCTGTAAATCTGCTACAAAGGGTCTGTAAAACATTCCTTTTAAGAGGTTGTGAGGTTTATTCATCATGGAAAGTAGGTATTTAGAGAGAAAGTGCTTGATATTAAATTGCTAAAGCTGAAACATTTGAAGATCTGTTTCACTATCTTAAAGTTTTAACATAAACATGCCAGTTAAATTCCCTGCTATCCTTCCCAAAAATGAAAGACAAACACATTTTTCTGAAAGATCCCTCATAACAGAGGGACTTGCATGCTCAAAAATATTTAATATTTCTTTTGCCATCACAAATCCGGAAACTGTGTTTGTTGCTGTAGAGTTGACCTGAAAATGAGCAGCTGTGAATCCTGTTCTCTTCTTTGCCTGTCTCTGAGGCAGTAAAGTATTTTGGATTAGGTTGATGAGTTCATCTCAATCTTTGTAACTGTTATGACCATACTTTTTTAATACTTGCTACTGTTTCACCTCAATGGTGAGATTCAGCAGGTACATTAAGATTCAGCTGGTACATAGAGTTGTACCCTAGTTTTTCCTCTGCCGTTCAGTAGTTGGAACGCTCTGCAGTGTCAGAAAAGTGAATGACTGGTGTGATTAAGACACATTTCTCTGTGTACACAGAGAAAAACATTTCAGTTTGTTTTTGTTTTTGTTTTTTTTTAAGATGTAGGAAATAAAAAGAAAAAAATGAAATCTGTACTGGAGGAATAGAATTTTCTTCATTTGAGTATGAACAGTACTTCAAATGAATGTAAGGAAATCATAAGATACCTGAATTTAAAGGTTCAAATGAACTAGTGGGACTCTAAATGCCGTCTCTCCTTCTGTTAACATATATCATGGAATGTTTAAAAAGTTGGACTTTTTGAATATATACTTTGAATATATACAAATAGCATGGGAAAAAACAGGTATTATAAGAGACCACAGAAGGGAAAATTTTATGGTCCACGACAGAAGGGATATAGTCCACAGTTGATGAAACTTTAATTTAGTTAGTAGACAGAGTCTGTTGCAAAAATATCAAATGACGGAATGATGAAATGTAATTAGTAAGTGTTGGACACTTTTCCCAGAAGCCATATGGGCCTTAATGTGTAAGGTGATACCTAGACCTCACATAAGATTTTGTGGGTTTTTTGTTTTTTCCTTAGCAAAGAAAGCATCCACTAGCAGATTGTCATCATGCATCCATTGTGTTCACTGACTCTTTAACCTTCCTTGATGAGTAGAAATGGCTTGCTTTTTAAATACAAGACTTGAAAGAAACTCTGCTTGGTTTTTAGGAGCATTCACTAAGCAAATGTCTTGAGGTTCTTTAAATTAATTGATGCCTTTTTCTTGCTGTGCCTCTATTAGAGTTCTGTATGACTAAGGAAAAAGATTTTTTTTCCTGTGAGTGTATGTGTACATTCTAAACTGTTATTGAGACTGACGGACTTGAATTAAAACATACAAGTAATTTGATTAGAGAAATAAATGGCTGTATATTAGGAACCTGCACTGGAAATAAAATATTTGAAATGTGCGCATCTATTCATATGGTAATAACAGGCCCTTTCAGGCACAAGGGCTGAATAGAATGATGCAGGCTTCAACCTTTCTGTTGTTGCTATAGCAAGTACATTGCCTGCTAGTAATTAATTTGAACATCCATCAGTTACCTGGCCAGGTATGCCCTGTAGCACTTCAAAGAAATAGGTTTGTTCACTTTATCCAACTTGTCCCCAAAGTGGACATGTTCTTCAAATATTCTCACTTGGAGTGATTTAATGAGTTGACTAGTAGCTTGGCAGTGAAATAATCTATTGTGCACTTATTTTAGAAACAACAGAAAAAAGCATGATCCATTTTTTACTGAAATACTTTCTCTCAGAGAGCAGACCAAACTAGGAAGGAATTCTTCTGCCCCCCCCCCCCATAGTGGACAATATTTTTTAAAAAAAAAGGGGGGGTAGGGGGTTAACACTGAACACTTGCACAGTTTTTTCTTTTTATCCAGAGTAAAACTTGCTGATATGAAGTGTTTTAAGTTGCTGTGAAAGTTAGATGGGAGATTGTTGCTAATCAACAATATTTTATTACATAAGGATTTAAACCAGGTCGTATTTATGGTAGGAGTTTGGCCTGCGAAGAGAAACAAATACATACTGCTCAAATTGCATTAGGCTACTTTTTGTTTTAGGAAATAGATAGCTAATTACTGGTGAAATTTAAACAGTACTTCAAAAATACTCTATGGAAATAAGGCAACAAATGTATTTAAAGATGACTGCTAAGGTTATCTATAGAGCGGATACTGAGATATCCTCTGGTCATGGTAAGGTCCCTGCTGTGCTGAATACTAAGCATTTATGATGACAATACTCTCCTTTGCTTCAGCAGTGCCGGACCCAGTCTTGAAGATCTAATGTAAGATGGTTGTCTATAAAAGCCTCTTAGCACTTCCCAAAGTAAGGCTATAGAGGCTACAATAGTGAAATGATTGGTAATACAGTAATCTGCTTTACAAAAGCCCTGAGAGAGGGGGAGAGAGAGAGAGAGAGAGATCTATATATAAGTATATATATATTTAATAATGAGAGAATTTCAAATGGACTAGAACTTGATTTGCTTCTTAGGAACTGGCAGAAGCTGAATCCTAGATGCTGCTCATACTGCTTAAATCCTTGTATATGTAGGTAATGTGAGATCTTTTAATTTGTTCATGATTTTTAGTCTTTTCCAGCTCTGCTGTAAAACAGTTCTTCTAGTAGAAGTGATCTGTCACATACAGAACTGAGGAAGGAAATTACACAAAATAGAGTTTAAATAAGATCGTATCATTAATTTCTTTCTTTTTTTTTTGCCTAATGTTTCAGATTTTTCTTCTTGACTGTCCTCCATGTCGGGTTGCAATGATTCTTTTCAGGTAATGCCCCATCCTTGCTGCATTTCTGTCTACTTGCATGGTGTGCTTAGAAGTTGATTGTGGCTTAAGTCATAAAATAGTAAGATACGCATCCAGCCCTTAGTTAGAAAGACATACTGGTTGGACTGAATGATGAGACCTTGAAAAGGGTCATGGCTTCAGCTGTGGGTGCTGAGTCCACTGACCCTTGTTTCTTTTGTACTGGTGGTGGTTTTGGTCTCACAGGCAACACCTATTCGCGCAGTAGTTGATGAGAGCACAGGTGTCCTTCTACAGAATAACCTATGGGCTTGTTAAATGTATGTCATGTGCCTCGTACTTTCTGATTATCTTCACTAAAAATTAGTAGCTGATCTTCATGGAAGGCCATATGTACAGTATGGGTCTATTTTTTAAAATGTGGAGATAAGTTAAATAGTTAAAGCAGATTCCTACTGATTTGGGTATTTCTCAAATGTGTGCAATCTTTTCTATAATATTGCTTATTGTTACTAACTTTAGGAAGTGGTCTAATGGACTAGTGCAGTCGAGTCCAGTAAACAGCCCATACTTTTTATAGGTTCTTACCTATAGAGTCTTAGAGTTCTTGCTCTCAAAGGCCCCCTCTCATGTGCGTTGCATGATAGGGGTACAGCTAGTATATTGTGAGGAGGGTCATGGGACTTCCCAGACAGAATGATAATCAGGAATGGCTGTGGTTGCCACCGTGACAGTTCACTCGGCTCTTTCTTCTCTTAGTCTAGGCAGTGACTGGAAAATATGATGCTGGGGGCATGCCTCATGAATTGTTTTGGAGGTGCTGCTGTCTCGCTACAACTTTTTCCTGCTGCTCCTTATTTGGGCAGGGAGTAGGCTGAATACAGAGATACAGTACTAGTGCCTCTTCATCTCAGAGAGCGTGCAAAGTAAGTCTGGTGTCTAGGAAATCCTGGATTTACTATGCATTTGCAAAGGACTGGTTGCAGGGCAGAGGCTGCAGTATTTGTTCTTTTTCAGAATGAGCCTTTCTGTTTTCTGACGTCCTGACATATAAATGACATTTGAAGAACTGTTTTGGAATTGTAATACCTTCCTCCCCCGCCCCAAGTTACTTATAAACTTTGTAATTTTTAATAGAGTTTATGACAGGCAGTGGTTGTAGAATGAAATTTATGCTTTACTTTGTCTCTTATATAAAGTAGACTTAAACAGTACTGACCTTACTTCTGTAGGTCCTGATGCAACAGTGGTTCAGGGAGAGATGACTGAAAGCTGTATAAAATAAAATACAGCACTGTAATTTAAATACTACTTTCTTTCCCTGTTCTTTGCTTGGGATTCTCTGTTGCATCTTTACAAATATAATTCTTTTATTTAAGTGACTCAAAAATCAGACTTCTTCCAAATTCCCGAAGCTTTAGTTTGATGTCATGTACATTTATGGAGTTGGATGAAAGTAAAAACTTTATCAAATGTCTATTTTAAGCTCTGAAAGCAAAATGAACAGCAAAATTTCAACCATTTAGCAGCCTGGACCATGAACAGGATTAATATGAACAGGATTAATATGAACAGGCAGTCAAAACCTTCTAGGAATCCAAAGCTCATTATAGAAAGCAGTCCTACTTCAGGAAATTATTAAAAAGTTTATTTAAAGAGAGTTTTTATCCTGGTTATTGCAGTGAAGAGTGGCTTTATTCAAATTAAAGCCAGCAGAATTTTCTCAAATTTCTTGCTACCTTTTATGAAAGATACACTACATAAAATACTACATAACTGTACATAACATGTACATATAACATACTACATAAAAACTTTGCATTTCATTTCTAATCTGTGAAAATAATATCTCATCTCTCTTCTAAGGTTGCAGATGCATATGTTAAATGGGGCCCTCTTAGCATTGCTGTTTCCTGTCGTTAACACGCGCCTGGTGAGTATACTATACCTTTCCTTCTCCTCGTGTATTTCTTCCTACAATACTTTCTCTAGAAAGGTGCTTGAGCTGTCTTTAGAGGTGGCTAAATTACACAGATTTGGTTTAGGAGCTATACTTCTAAAATACTAAGCAAGTTTTGATGGTTAAAATTTCTTGCTGCATGTAAATTCACTGCTCATGGAAAACTTCTTTATTCCCATATCTTTGTTTCTGCAGGTATTTCCTCCCTCTTAATTAAATTCAGCAGGCTACATAGTATTTGCATAATGAATCGGAGTGATCTATAAATACCTGCTGGATTTGTGTATTGAAGAGATATCTAAGACACTGAGAAAATGATGGGATGAGAGTGTTTCACTCAAAGCAGGTAAGTTAGCTCTTTTGCTAAGATCTTTCTGAAGTACTAGATTATCACTGAGTTGCTTCTTTTACTGTGAAGAACTTGCTGTTTTGAATATGGCAGTCAGATTACTAACACTTGCAAGTAGCTGCCTTTCTTCATCCCAGACCCTTTTGTAAAGCTGTCTAAAAGGTGTTTCTTCTACATTGCTGGAGCAAGCAAACTGCTTTCTGAAATGCATTTTTTTTATTTGTAAGTATTATTTTAATGATGTCTGAGACAACACTATTGAATGCCTGAAACTGAAGAACTAGTTTCTTTTCAAGCAGATGCATATAAAACTATAAATAAAATTTAAGTATAAAAAGTTTAGACTTCAGAATGGCTACGTTGTGAGATGGAGCTGTCAAGTGTGTTTTCTTTTGGACGTCAGTTGCTACGCTGCCGTACCTTTTGTCCTTGTGTTTTACAGGGTAAATTGATTGTGGGGAAAAAAGTTAATGCAAAAAAATAGTTTATATCTTTCACATGATTAGGTTAATTCTAAAGTCTAAACCCTTTTGTAGGGTGGCAGCAAGTGCATTCAGGAATGTAGTTGTAGCATCATATCGTAGCTGGGGTGGGCTTAGTCTAGGAAACTTTGGCAAACAAGACCAGTGAAGTTGCAGCAATGCAATTTGTGTAGGCTGCTAATACAAGGACATAGTCAGGGTTCAAGTTGTATAGTTGGTGCTGAAATCTCTGCTGCCAGTTTCAATGTTATCGGTACTGAAGCAAGCTAGATTGTTAGTAGATGTATGCCGGTCAGCATCATTTAAGCCTTTGAATATGCTATAGATACAGTCTTTATTTCAGCCTGGTGGCAGCTATTAGTCCTACAAATGATAGTTTGAGTTAGATTTTTGCTTCAAGTTATTTACCTCCAACAACAAGCTTTTTTCCTGAGTGAAGTCACATAAGAGCCCTCCTATGATCAAAGTGAATGCTGAGTAAATATATTTGGCTTTAGGAAAATTCAGTCCGTTTTACCAGGCTGTAAATTCCTGGTACAGGTCACTAGAATGGATCCAAAATACTAGTCTTTGATTTACAAGCACAATCACAAAAACTTCCATGTGGAGAGTTAATAATGTGGAGAGTGGAAGCGTAGAACAAAGTTCATTGTCCATTCCACCCTGATCTTTAAACTGACAGTGAACGTGATAGCTTTGAAAGCGGCTTCTCAGGATAGCATGTGGCCCATGGTTAAAATGACGTAGTGGGAGACTAAAAAACTAGAAGTGGGTACACATGAATATGGGAGATTCCTCAGGCCTGGAATTTGCCCAGTGTTGTTGGCGTCTGTCACCTGCTCTCCCCCCCAAATTAGGCACAGCAGGGTTTCTTCATCCAGGTTTTCAAAACTGCTACAAAATTCCTGTCTTCTGGAAGAAAAATTAGCCTGTTGGTGTCCCTAGTAATACTCAAACCTGTCGAGAATTAATGCTAAGAAAAGTTGTCCTGAATCTGAGCTGGATAAAATATTTGTAAGAATTATTTTTAAGAGTTGTTATGCATGCACATATGGGGGTGTGTGTGTGCGTACGTATATATACATATAAGCGCACATGCTTGCTCATTTTCTCAGATTTCAGTGGTTCCAGTAGTATAAGCCTAGAGTTCCTTCAAGATTTAGTCTTTTTGTCCTTCCTAATCTGGTAACTACACATATTCTTTTTCATACTAGAAATGTTTATTTGCAGTTTGCAATTGTTTTTATTAAAACTAGTTACTGCTGAATAGAAATGGCATTAAATCAAAAATGCAAATAGAATTTCTTGATAATAGAATACTTTTCCTGTTTCAGATTAGGTAGCTTTCTGATTTCTATTGGATTTTTAGGAGTAACCTGTTAAGGTTAAAATAATACATGTTGAAATATTTTAATAAATCATTAACTTGTACTTTCTCTAATATTATTATAGATCTCACTTATATTTGGGCAGTGGTGATTAAACAGGAAAAATACAGACTACTCGTATAAAATTCTGCCCTTCTCTAGAGATAGAGGAGCCAAAGGACTACGTCCAAGAGCAAATATTTTTGGAATACATACAGCTCTAGGATATTTTTGGCTTAACAGCTGCTTGCTAGGCTAGTCTCTTTTCTGTGTGTCTTCTGGCACAAGATAATATGGGTGATGTTTTATAGCACTGCAGCTTTGGCCCAAATTATTTCTTGGTAGACGTGCATTCTGCTCTATAACTGTCGTTGTAAATATCCACAATGACATTTTCCTGAAAGCACTGAATAACTCTTAACACTTAGTAGGAAGTTCCAAAAAAAAGTGCAATAAATTTGTCTGTGCTCTCTGTTCCTCTGCTCTGATTTGTAATACCTTCCTGAAAAGCTTTTGACTCAGTCAGGAATGGTCATCATTTTATGCCTCAACTTTTTATTTCAGTTTTGTGATATTTTAAGACATATATTTTACTGTATACATGGTTCATACAAAAATTTGTATACCTAGTTACATCTGTAAAGGGTTGTAATGTATAGTGCCTGGCAGAAAGTAAGAGCATGAGAAGTTGGACACCTGACCCAGCTACTCATTTAGAAGTGGGGGAGGGAGATCATGCTTTTGGGCAGGTAGGTGGGAGAGAGTTCTCTCATTCTCAAGAGACAAAACATTCTTGATTAGCATTAACAATCACATGGAAAATAGGGTAATTTTTGAAGACTTCCAGGTAAATAGAGAAGAAAATGTTAAGGGAATCAGATTGCTAGGTTCCCGGGTAGGAGCCTAGAAAGGTGTAAGAAGAAATACACAAGTGCAAGATCTCTTTTAACTCCGTATCTATATTACATGGAATACAGTGTAGGTCCTGATAGCCTAAGCCTCACAAAGGTTGGAAAGGAACCCCGTTAAAAGTTTCTCAAATAAGTCGCAAAACAATGTGTGGCACCAGGTCTGTGCAAGTAAATTAATTTAGCTGCCAGTGAAGTGTTTGGAGAGTAATTGTTTTTGTATGAGCATGTGTGCGAACATATTGCCTTAATCAAATTTTAAAGGAAAATATTTCTACTGGTTTTAAAGCTTTGTTTGCAAGCTGATGTCCTGAATATGTTGATATAGATAAAGTAAAAAATAAGACATGTCCTAGAGGCGTTGGGCTTACTGTCTCGGCTAACACAGAGATGGTGCAGTTTTAATGTTTCCAGAAGTTGCTAGACAGTATTATTAGAACTATTTGCCTTGAGAGGTACACAGCCTAAATCTGTTTTAGGAATAGAATCATACTTTGAGCAATACTTGCAGTGCACTCTGTCTTTAGGGACTATGATAATGTCCTACTGCATCTCTGTTGACTGTTAAGGTAACAATGCACTGTAGTAAAAAGTTTGCCCCGAATGCCTGTTAGCTACACAGCAAAATGGAATAAGTAATGGTAGCACATGTTGTCATTTCTAAATTGTCTAAGTCTAACTGGCGTAAGTGAAAATAACAGTATGGTTAGACATCCAGGGCTCTGGAAAGGTGGTGCTTTGGCTGCTATTCGTACTAAAGCCAATGATTCTGCATCTTTCACACGTATCGAGGCTATGTACGTTAAAATGGTATGGGTGTGTAAGTGCAATTTACAGTCACACTTTTATTTGGGAATGCAAATTTACCTTATACTGGTGGTAAGTAGTGCCAGTATTATCTGTAGAGGAAGTAAAAAATACTCTTTCTGAAATTAGTATTTTGTGCACATATAACTCTTCTATCTTGGACTCAATTCTACAGATGCCTGACTGTGTCCCTAGAGTCATTACATGTGTGCTGGTTTGCATAATCAAATTGAGTGACCAGGAGACTGTAATGCCTTTTTATGAGATACAATAAACATCAAATCTAGCACTGATCAAATAAGGAAAACAGTAATAAAAGTTAAAATAAATGCCTACAGTTTAGCTCAGCAGTGCATTGAACAACTGCATTGTCCTAACTTTCTTGGTCAGCTTCATCTCTGTAGTGACAGGCCAAGAAAAAAATTCCCTCTCAAAGTAGCAGAATTTGGGTATGTCATGAGTTGGAATCCTGGGGGTTTGCTCTAGCTGGACCTTCTGGCATTTGTATACTAGTAAAAATATAGTTGTTGTTCTTGTTTCATTATGTTTCTGATCCCCTCCATCCCTGTAGCAAGGTATTATTCCTAGTCCTGTGTTCCACCATGTCTCGACTCTACTAATCTTCAGCACAGATGGACTCTCTTTATAAATCTCATGACTGTGCTTGTGCATGCTAACACTTCCCTCTGGTAGCAGATGCAGATTCTGATTCTCTCCCTCTGTGTATATATGCCCACCCTAACAGGATTAATTGAAAATGAGAACTAGATAATATTGGATAAAACTAATCAATTAATGCTACCTTAAGGGGTTATATTATAATTCTCTCTACTGACTGGATTGTGTAGAAGATGGCAGATGCCTACTTGAAGTTGAGATTAGGTTTTTTTGCCTATATCAGAATATCAGAAAATATCAGAAAAGGAACTGTTGCAAATAAAATCTGAGGAAACTGGTTTAGACCTTAGCACAGACACCACACAGATGGGTGCCTGATACTTAGCTGCAGCCCTGGTACTCATTTATTTTAAGTGGCTTTGCTGTTGGCATCAATGCCAACATTAACATATCTTTATTTTCGCCCCATTCAGGTATGTGGGAATCCCTTATCTGATCTATGCCAGGTGGACAAACTGGTGCCTGAGCTGTAGAATTGGCTGAATAATACGGTACTGAACGGCTACTTGCCGTTTGGACGTCTGCTTGAGAAATGAGTCTTAGCAGGACTGGAAATAATCTGTTTTCCAAAGGCCACTTGTGTTTTTGTTTTGGATTTTTTTTTTCTTTTTAAATACTTCATGTCTGTCCTGAGATGATTCTCTTAAACTCCTCCAGCAACTGTCTCTCCTCTGCCAAATAAGTCACTTGCTATCCTGAATGTGTTGAGAAGTAACCAACATCTGTTACATGGGCCTAGTAGCTGTTTGCCCCATGATTTCTGCATTGTACAGCTTTATATAGATTCCCCCTCTCCCATTTCATATATACTGTGGTTTGCTTTACAGGTTAAATTAAAAAAATCTGCTTGCGGCTTATTTGTGGATTACTGACCCCGTCTAGGATACTAGTCATTAATTTTAAGTTATGAATCTGGGTTACTGACTGTGTCTAGGAAAGCTACTGGTACAGAATGCCATTCCATGTTTACTGCAGACACCTAGCCTGCCTGCTGGGTGTGCTATAGAAAAGGGCAGAGCTGAATTACTTTTGTTCCTTTTTCTGTCATACCCTGCAGTCTTTGTAGAGGATGGTGGAGGGAGAGTTCTTGCCCAACACAGTGCTTGAGCTATTGTTGCAAATATAAAACCAAGGCATAAATAATTAGCAGAGGGAGGAATACTACTTTCAGAAAACAGAGCAAAGTAGCAACCTCCCTTCCCACTGAAACCAGCTGAGCTGAAGCGAGTTTAGACTAGTGTTTTGCCATGCTTTGCGGGGCAGGGAGGAACTCGCATCTAAATATTAGACTTCTGGGCTCAACTCTATTCGAAGCTCTATGGTTTTGAAGACCTTTTCTAAATCTTAGTGCAGTCAATGGAAAGACCTAATTGTTTCCTCAGGGCAATAGCTGGTTTAAGTTGAGGCATCCATCATGTGCTCAGAGGACTGCCGTTGATGGCCGTGACTTTTCTTGCTCAGAGATAAAAGAAAGAGGTGAGCTCTAATCCTTCATCACATAGTTTCTCTTTTCTACAGTCTCACAAGCAATAAAAGTGGCTGCTAAGGGTTTAGTTAGGCCGTTATACATAACTCACCTGTTCCTGGGATGAGAGCTTACTGTCTGCTCGCTATTTATTCTTGGTACGTCTCCAGCGAGCCCTTAGCAAGTGTCCCGGGAATTGTGGCCCTTTTGAATCTGCACCATACTGGGCTGATGCGGGGGCAAGCAGCAGATGTGGCTACCTTGAGCTGAACTCTTCCTGGAAAAAACAAAACATCGTACATCTTCTAGCAGAAGTTTCATCAGAAAATGTAAAAACTGAGTAGTCTGAATGTTTATTGCAAAATATGCTAACATAGTACTCTGGGTTTTGTGTGCGTGTTTGAGGAATAGTGTATGTCAGTATTAGGCTGTGTTTTGAAACACAGCATGATTTTATACCAATGTTGAAACCAGTGAATGGACAATGAACAGATTTTTCTTCAAGTAGCAACCTTTAAAGGAAAAGAACCTATTATCTTGAGTAGCAGGGTAGCCTGTACTCTGTATTCATTTAGACTGTGAAGAGAG
The DNA here is from genome assembly GCF_036370855.1 of Dromaius novaehollandiae. Taxonomy (NCBI): domain Eukaryota; kingdom Metazoa; phylum Chordata; class Aves; order Casuariiformes; family Dromaiidae; genus Dromaius; species Dromaius novaehollandiae. Next base: position 38,591 of record NW_026991489.1, read on the forward strand.
CCTAGAATATGAGTTAGTAGAAGAAATGGATAATTTGTCATTTTGTCTTGTACCTTTACTTGTTTTAATGCCCTGAGAAGGGAAACAAGGTGAAATGCAGGAAGAGTGATGCTAGCAGCCTGCAAGGGAGAGAGGAGTTTAGGGCAAACAGCCAGCAAACCGATTGAAAATTAATATACAGAGTTCAGAGTAGTCCATCTTGATAACGAACGTTCAGTGTTCCCGAATCTGGGGACAGGTGTGGATAAAGAAATATATCATCAATACATTGGTCTGTTACTAGGGAAATACTTGTTGCTCTTGAGAGTGGCTGCTGCGTTCCACCAAAGGCATCTGATGGGAGAAGACACGTCTGTTGAGGCCTGTGGCGAGGGTCTACTTTAGGGTTTGTTGCAGTCTGGATTTAGATACTCATGGCCTTTGCAACTGCATACTATCAAATATTATGAGATGAATTAACTCAGGAGGCAGTATTCTGACCTCCTTTATGTTCTGTGAATAAGTGTTGCTTTGATTTTTGGATATCTCAAATGTGATCACATTCTAAACTGCTAATTTGTTTTCATGAAGAGGTTTTTAAAATCCTGGATTGATGGGTGATCCTTTCTATGTTGTCTCCACTATCTGCACCTATCTGCTATCTGTGAATGAGTGTTTATTGATAAAACAACTTACAGACCAGACCTTTAGAGCTGGGTGAGTCAGTCGTTCTGTACAACTTTATAGTTAATCTGTTGTGTTTGTTTTTTTTCTCTTTATTGTGGCCTGGCTGTACAGCTTGAGTGCCTGGCTGTACAGAGAAGTCTGCGTTGTCAGTTCCATACCAGGAAATGCACTTGCATAATTAGCTGGGCTTCAGAACAATCAATCTTTCACAGCAAAAAAAATGTTTTGTTTTACACAAAAAAAAAACATTGTCAACACTACTGCAGCAAAACAACTGTTACTCTGTTCTCAGAAGTGTCCTGAGTGTAACGTTTGTGTAACTGACCCTCACAACTCGGCGAGTGCAGAAGCCCACATGAAACCACAGGATATTAGAGCATGCTCCTTGGCAGGGATTGAGTGCCTCATGTTGTATTGTTTATATTAGGAGCTATTGTTTCTGAAGTGTGCGTATTCCAGTTGGGAGAGGTACAGGTTTTCCTTTCTCGCTACTAAAGCTGCGTTAGCCTCTCTTCAAATATTCTTGTTTGATTCCCTTATTTTGCCCTAGGTATCTTTCAACAGGTAATACAGGAGACAAAAGAAAAGATTAATAGTCAGGAAACTTCAGAATTTCTGTGAAGTTCTTGCTTCTGCATACTGTTATCTTGGTTGGTTTTATGTTTTGATACAGAATACTTAGAGTAAATTAACCCAACAGCTTGTATGGAAGATTCTTTAGCCTACTGTCTCCCAAGAGTTGGCTGCACATGTTGGAGTTTGCAGTCAGGACACTGATAGTGTTTAAAGTATTCAGCTGGAGGATGCCAGAATCCAGCTGTTGGGTTTAATGGCTTTTAAATTCAAAATTGGATTAAAAAAATTGTAGAATTTATCTGCTGTTTATTGACTGTTATTTAGGAAGAAAGCTGAACTGTTTCAATCTCTGACTTCTGCTGATGCAGAATTTTTTGTGATGTTTCTGTTTCAACATTATGACTTTAATATCTTTGGACAATAACAGAAAAGGAAGGTTTTTTATTTGGGGGTTTGTTTTTGAGCAGACAGGCCATGATAGTAAGACTTGCATCCAGAGTCACTTTGGGCTTTAAAATGAGTCTGCATTTGAACCAAGGCTAATGATTTGGCTTTGCATTACTCCTGTGAGATTTCAGACTCAAGTGAGGGTATTGTCCAATTTTCACATCTGAAATATATCAGAAAAGTATGTCTCTTCAGCCTTTTAAGTGAACTGCAACAATAACTTGGATTATGAATTTTGGATTTTAATTTTTCCTGCCATTGTTCAATTTTAAATGTGTTATGGTCTAGTTTGAGACTTTTTTTCCGAACAAATGGGTATAGACAAAGACACTTAGAGGAGACGGGAATAACTTTCAAATACAGTGTATTAATTTTTCTAACTCATACAGAACTAGAATTGGAATTAGTTGGGCTCCGGTTCGGGTTATTTTTAGAACAGTATTATTTTAGCGCAGTCTGTCTGACCTCTAAGAGGTAACATGAATTCAACTAAACACACAAATGACTAACAGTAATTTCTCAAATGATGTTAGCAGGTGAGGAATACCTAATTTACCACTAACACGTAACTTGTTTGTATGTATTCTTCTGCAGCTTGAAGACTGACTGGTGTTCATCTATTTTGAATTTTACTGGTTTTAAGAGAAGCACGGTAGTGTCTGTCACATGTGTACAGTTTTCTAAATCAGGTCTTTTGAAAATTTTTGCACAGGCTCTCTCAGCAGTAACTTTTATTTTAAAATTGTTGTAATGAAAAATACCTGCTTTATAGACTTCTATCACTTGCAAGCTAGCAGTTAACTTTTTTTTGCAAATAGGCTGCTGCCATATGGGGAGTGTTTGATTACTTTGCTTTTTTGCATCGTTGTTGGTAATTTATACTAACAAGGAAAAGGAAGAGAGCGAGCTTATGTTATCTTATGTTATTCCTCCTTTATTGTGCTTCTGGCTAATTTTCTAAATTCTCTGCTCGAAGCACTGTATCGTGTTTGCGGCAAGGAGGATGGGATGGGTACAGATAGCTGCATTTTCAAAGCACTGACCATTAATGTCTCTCATCCCTTTGTTAATACACGCAGGTGACAAAAGAACTTAAATGAAGGGATTCTTGCGGGGCATAAGGAGAAGTTTTCCTTCTTAAAAATGGTTCCTTGTGACTCAGTTGTTAATAATGAATTTTCCTTATTCCTCAGCTTCCATTTGAAATGGAAATCTATTACATCCAGCGTGTGATGCTCTACGTTGTGCCCATCTATCTGCTGCGGAAAGGAGGTAGGTTGGCACTTTGCCCTTTGTATATTGAATTGGTCCCTTCCAGTGGAACAAGATGTGCCTAACGGTTACCACAGATTTTTGCTCTTTTTCTTAAAATATGTATTACTCTTACTTGTTGTTACTTAACAGTTTCTGGTGGTATGTTGGAGTTCCATCCTGGGTAACAGTGTCAGGCGCTGAATTAGGGGCATAAAAAGATGGTCTTTCACCCAAAGGGTTATGTTGTTTTCAAGACTTTTGGCTTCTTGGATGTTTCTCGGGAAGTACTGCACCTTAAACTGAGCTGAAAAGATCTCTTTTTATCATTAGATCCCAGGTAAATATTAATCAGTTAGTTAGATAATTTCTTGGAATTCTGAAGCTGTAATGAATTGTAGTGGCACTCATTAGTAAAACAGGCTAGCTTGCTTGCTACCTTCTCAAACAGTATTACTATCTTGCATCCATTTTACTGTAATATTGCAGTAAGTCTGGGAATCCTAAATCATTGCACTGACTGGGGTTTTTCTAATCGTCACCCCTTAGAAGGTAGTGTAGTATGTATTCATCTGGTGTGATGCTCTGTCCCCCTCTAGCGTCGATGTGCCCTCAGCCGCATTATCTAGCAGAGCTGCATTGTTTCATGTAGGAAATAGAAGCTCGTAATATATAGTCCAGATGTTCAGAAGCTTCGACTGACAACCTAGGGGTGTGATGCCAAGCAGTGGGATATAATTTAGCAAATGCTCAGAACAAACTTAGCCTGTTTCATTCTCGTGAATCTCTTGTATTTTACAGCAGCAGCCACTTACAATCCTTTGCGCTTACTACGCTATGTTTGTAACCCTCTTTTTGTTCTTGACTATTGAGTGAAGCTAAGTGTAAATGATCCAAAGAAAAAGTGAAGTACAGTAATTCAGAGATCGTTCTGTTTGTCTCTTATTCGTGAAATATGCCAGCCACATTTCGTTTTGATGCAACTTTGATAGCACCGCTTGCCAGAATTTAAAAGATATAGTAAAACAGAAGTTATATAAACTCCTAATCATTACAGAAGGCAGAGAGGAAACAATAGTGTTTACAGCCATGCAGTGCATTGTAGGCAATGACAAATCAAACTCTTGTAATATTACCATATCACTTCTTTTGATGTCCTTGAAGTTCCCAAATGATGTATCATTTTGAGATATATATTTGCTTTGCTTTTACATTCGTCATTGGATGTTACCTGTGATCTTCCTTTGAATTTCAAAGTAAATGCTCTCCTGTTTTTTCTGTGCCTTTTATCTGGAGCTGATGGGACTGTATCTGTAGTTTGAAGGGCTTTGTGTTGTGCATTGTCTCCATCCTTTGCAGCCTAATGTGGTGGTCTAAATTTTTGCCCTTTATTAATTCCCAGGTATTTGCTGCCACCTAATGTTGACATGATAGTACTGAAATTTCAAACCCAAACTTTATTGGCTAAATGTATCAATTGGGATTGCCCTAGGCTATGTAACTAACTTTTCAATTTCTTACGCAGTTGGCTCCTAGTCACCTGACTGACTGTAATACCTCATTAGCAAAACACACGTGAACTCTTGTAGTAAGTTATGGCTGATGCCACAGGTGACTAGATCTATGATTGCTGATGGAAAAACTACTCAGCTTAAAAATATTTGTTAGTATTTTGTCATTTCAATAGCACCTCTGTTTAAAAGCACTTTGAGTAGATGATACCCTTTATCATATCTTGTGCAGCCTGCTCTGTGGACATTGATCAGCTCTATATTTATTGATAGCAGCTCTATTCCTATATTTATGATAGAAAGTTCCATCAGTGAATCTATAGATAATAATCTGGAGAAGTTACTGAAGTGTAGTAAAAATGGAAAAATGAAAAGGAATGGATAGGATGTGAAGAAGTATGCTACTTCAGTTTTACTGGAAGCCTATCGATATTACTGATTCCCTTAATAGGATCTCTATCACAATATTAATATTTCTCTCAAGTGAGTTGAGCAAAACACCTGAAGCAGAGATGGCTTGAGGCTTACTCTAGATAGAACTGCATGACTGAGTTTGTTGACATGCTAATCAAGTATCATCCTAATCATGCACACAGACTCAATTATGTGTTGAAGTGTTTCCTTTTGGACAGGAAACTGGGTGACAGTGAGGACGATAAATCCTTTTTTTCTCTTTCTTTTTGAATTCCCCATTATTCATTATAGTGGTGAAGACAGGACATGTTGCACTGGCAGAATCACCTTTGGTGTTCCCTCTCATCAGTTTGGGGGTTCCACCATGCTTAGGATCAAACTGCTGTACTAGAGACATGATCAGTGCTCAGGCTTCAGTGTTGCACAGTAAACTGACTGAGAGCTCAGTGCTCAAGGATATATTCCCCCATGGGAATAAAGATTTCTTCCCCTCTTCCTCTGTCTCCCTCCCCTTTGTACTGGCTGAATACAAATTTCCTTTCTTCCCCTTCTAACATGTTTCCTTTCCAAACGTGCATATGCATGTATGCATGCACATACCACTGAGACAAAACAAATGCACATGTACTGTGGTTCAGATCTTTCTCAACTGCACTACAAGGCTCTCAGGTGAAATAGATGGCGTGCAGATGTAACAGGTCAGCACAGAAGATTTTAACTCAGTGCAGTTCCTACGTGAAGTAGGCCTGTAGTTGGCTGCTTTCCTGTTGGATGAATCTCACCTTGTATCACCTGTGAAGCTTGTCAAAAATTATATTCTAGAGCTGGGCAGGAAGCAGCATTCCTGAAAAAGCACTAATCAGACTGCCCAGCTATAGGATAGATATAGAATTTTGGATATGGTCACTGTGTTTTTTTTTTTTTTTAATCCCCCTCAGGGAATGAGACCCTCTCTTCCCTTTCAAAAAAGTATGGATGCTTTTGTAGCTCCTGGACTGTATTACTGTGTGATCAGATGAGCGCTAGGATTGGCAAAAGGGAGGCACAATGAGTGAATTGCCAGGGTGGGGAGAAAAAGACAGGAGCCAGTGCAGCACTGATTTAGACCATGGAACCACCCCTTCACTGAAAACTCCTCAAACCACTTTCATCTGCAGTCACAACTAAGTTGGTCTTACGAAGCATGCAAGTATGCTCAGATAAGTACACTGTATTTTGCTACTGGGATAGAGATTGCTGGAAGAAGGCTTAGGCAGCTGGGGAATTGTAATGTCTCAAACTGCCACCACTGTTTCAGGAGTGCGTTAACCTGACCTCCAGAGATCAAGGTACTAGAGACCTCCAGTGGTGTTCAGGAAAACTTTATTTTGCCTGCCATACACTTTCAACATAATGGAAAAAAAAATCTGGCTTACATTGCATCAACCTCAGAGGTCTAACCAGTTCTTGACTGTCTTGGTCCTTAAGCTAGTAAATCTATCAGTGGTCAGATTTTTGGATGGATTTGACAAGATCACATGTGCAGTTGATTTCACAGCTTCAAATTATATTGAAATTTAATCAAAATGGCATTGTTATTTCCTAAGTGCTGTGAGCAAATGGTGTCACTGCTCAGGGGTATGGCCTAAGAGTTAATATGTGGCTACTCCTCAGCGGTAGAGTTCAGGTGATAATCTTTCTTACGGTTTGAGATCTCCAGCATAATTTAATGGAACAGAAAAGCATACTGGTGTTGGTTTTCGTTTTTTTTTTTTTTTCCCTTTTTTCCCCCTTTTTTTTGGGGGGGGGGGCACTTTAAGGAGCAATCTGATGTATGAACAGATGTACCTGAAGGTCCAGGAATATCCTTTATGCTTAATCAGAGGCCTTTGTATCAGTGTCACTGCAGTGTCACACAGTGTCATCGTATGGTTCAGACATCTTAGACTGCAGGGGGAGCTAGGTCTCCAGCATCTTCTTTGTTAAAATGGGTGTGCAAAATTCACAATTCAAATGCAGGCTGTCCACACTGTGGAGAGAGTAAACTGATTTGGTTGTATTTTGGACAGGGGAAAAAAATAAATCTCCACTTGCAACCAAAAGAAGAGTACTTTTCAACTACATTATGCTTCTATGGAAATACAAAAGAAGTATTAGTTTCTGTTAAATTCCATAAAGATTTTCACCAGCCTATTTTTTGAGAAGTTTAAATAAATAATTAGTAAGGACACTAGAACTAGCACAAGACTTCATGGGGGAAAAAGTCAGTTTAAAATAAATTTAGTCTCTCTCCGATGTTGATCTTTAGATTTTAAAGCCACACTTCCATTTCCTAGATAACAAAATTAACTATTTGACTTGTTCAAGGTCACATGAATTCTTGTTGCAGAAGCAGATGATGAACCCAAATCTCCTGAATCCATATTAAGTCCTTCCTAACAGTGCTACTGAAATAATAAAGTTTAAACTGAAATATCCATTACCATGCTATTTCAACCCAAGAGCAAATATATAGCCTACTTGGATGACCCTGATCTGGAATGGTCTCAACTGTCTGTGTTACAAGACAACCCTGAGAAGCTCAGAAAGAATGTTTGAAGTAGGTAGATTTAGATAACTTCTATCTTAGATAGAATTTATTTAGCATGAGTAGCTGCACACTTGCTTAGCATAAGTAGCTAAATTTGCTGAAGCCTTAGGCCGTGCTCCTAGTTCATTAAGAAAAGGCCTCAGAGCTGGTGCAGGCTGGAGAGATAAGGGAGTTACAAGCAGTCTGCATTCCTGTGCCCCACTCTCCAGAAGGGAGGATGCCAAGGCTGAGAAATAAGGCCTGTTTGGGCGCCAAGACCTTGGGAAGTAAAAAGCTTCCTCTCACTGTTAAAACAGTGATGATTAAGGGGTCTGGATTATGTCTTCTTCCTCAGGGCCTTGGAAGATAACACCTACTGACCCAGCTGGGGCAGTGTTAATTAATTGATCAGAACCTTGAGAAGCAGGGGTGGGACCCAGGGAAATGTGAAGAAATCATTAACCAATCAGTGTAGAAGAGGAAGGAAGTCACAAATATGGCAATAAGAGGAAGGAAGTCACAAATATGGCAAATTTGATTGTATAAATGCTACCTGAAAAGTTGGGGGGGGGGGGGGTGTGCTTGATTTGTGGGAGACCACCAAGCACCCAGGCTTGCGCAACTCTGAAATAAATAAATAAATGTCTCTCCTGAGTGTGTAATTATTGGCTCATTGCACACCGGGCAACGAATCCGCTTTTCGGACAACAGTTTTCTGGCGACCCAGATGGGACCTCGCTGTAAAGCTTTGCCTGGATCGTCTTGCCAGTTCCGGCGGGGAGACACTGCTCATCGGACTCCAGCGCGCACCGACCGTTTTGTTCGGGGACTCCGTGAGCACCCTCCCTAGTCGGAACAGGTAAGCGACTCAAAGGTGCAACGCAGTAATTATTAAGAGACATTGCATAAAGGGTATGATACAAGGGTAATTGGTTGTGGTAACCAAAGGTAAGCTTTGTACACGTTTGGACAGTGACGACTGGAGTGTACGAAAGCGTAATTGGTAAGAACGTTCTTTTAAGGGTGGTAATATGGGAACAGGACAATCTGTGGGGGTATCCTCCTGTTCTCCTTTAGGATGCATCCTGAAACATTGGAGAAAGTTTGGTGGGAATCCTTTAACAAGGAGAAAATTAAAGGAATACTGTACTCAGTGGTGGCCAATGTATAAACTGGAGGATGAGGAAAAATGGCCAGAAATGGGAACGCTAAACTATAATACAATCTTGCAACTTATGTTGTTTTGCAGAAGACAGAACAAATGGGATGAGGTCCCATATGTAGATTTGTTCTTCTCTCTGAGAAATGATCATGAAACTAGAAAAAAAATGTAAGCTGTTGATCTCTGACTCAAATGTGTTAATGATGATGGGAAACAAAGAGAAAATGTCTCGGTGTTGCTCTGCTTGTAGCATTGGGAAAAGATGTTTAAAAGCGGGTGATGAGGAAGAGGATGTACAATTATTGGTCTCTCCTGAAAGAGATCAAGATAGTGTTAATAGCAGAAATAAGGGAAGTGAGGCATGTAGCCCGATTGCAGGCAGAACTCGGGCTACTCGGGCTCAACAAAATCCCGTGATTCAGGCCCTGCTGCGTCAAGCAGTCGGACCAGACGGGATGCCTGTGTATGTGAAGGTCCCTTTGTCAACTACAGATTTAATGAATTGGAAGGAGTCTGCCAGGTCGTACCGAGAAAATCCAGAAAAGATGTATCAATCCTTTAAAATGATAATTGAAAATCATAATCCAGATTGGCAGGATTTACAGGTGCTTTTAAATACTTTGCTTTCACCTGAGGAGAAAAGAATGGTATTAGATAAAGCTCAAGAGGAAAATGAAAGGCAAAATGCCAGAGACGGACCAGACCGTTTTATGCCGACCCGGGAACCGGGTTGGGATCAAAACACAGGGGCAGGCAGGTTAATGACTAAACAGTACCAACAGTTAATACTATATGGGGTAAAGCATGGAGTGCCTAGGCCCAAAAATATTGCAAAACTATATCAAATCGCACAGGGTAAGACTGAGGATCCCTCTGCATTTTACGAGCAGTTATGTGAAACTGCCCGAAAATGGACAGACTTGGATCCCGAGGACGAAGCAAATAAAATAACTTTTACTACATTATTTGTAGGACAATCAGCACCAGATATAAGGAGAAAGCTTCAGAAAGTAGATGGTATGTCGGGGATGTCGATATCGCAATTAATAGAAATTGCAGATAAGGTGTACAATAATAGGGAAGAAGTGGAGAGAAAGGAAAAACAAAAGGAGAAACTGAAAGATAAGAGGCAAAATGCTGCAATCTTGGCAGCTGCATTTGCCCAAGCATAAACTCCCTCTCAGGGAAGGAGTTTTCCGAAAGGACAAGGACGTAGAAGAGGGTATAGAGTAAGAGGGAATTTGGGAGATGGAATTCCGCTAAGGAGAGATCAGTGTGCAATTTGCAGGGGGAAGGGGCACTGGAAAAATGAGTGCCCGAAGAGACAAACAGATCATTGGAAACCTCAGTCTGCATCTGTTCCAGAGGCAGATTTGCTTGTGTTCGGTACAGAGGATTCAGACTGACGGGGACCGGGGGTTGAGGAACTGGATTCCCCAGCCGAACCCCTGGTTTCAGTAAAGCTGGGGAACGAAACAGTTAAATTTTTAGTAGACACTGGAGCAGCATACTCAGTACTAAATAGCTGTAAGGGACCAATGAGTAAATTCTCTATGCCAGTAATTGGGGCCACGGGAAAGCGAGAGGTCAAACCTTTCTGTCAACCAATTAAATGTGAAATAGGAAATAAAGTGTTAACACATGAATTCTTATACATGCCAGAATGCCCATTACCCCTAATGGGGAGGGATTTACTGAATAAACTGGGGGCACAGATAACCTTTGATCAAAACAAAGTTAAGGTGCACATTCCACAAAGTAACGCCTGGAAGGCACAAGCATATATGTTGCAGAAAGCACTGGATTCCGAACAGGTGGAGGATGGACCAAGTGAAATTCCCTCTGAAGTAATGGACGCAGTAATCCCTTTTGTGTGGGCAACGGAGAAACCTGGAAGAGCCAGATGTGCAGAACCGGTAAAGGTGAAATTAAAACAAGGAGCTAAACCGGTAAGGTGAAAACAGTATCCCATGAAGTTAGAGGCCCGTGTTGGACTGGAGCCTATGATTAATAATTTCTTAAAGTATGGACTGCTGCGAGAATGTCAATCCAAGTACAATACTCCAATCCTGCCTGTAAAAAAAAAAAAGAAAAAAGAAAAAAAAAAAAAACAACTACATGAGAGAGGGCACCAGGCTTTGGGAGTGCTTGTACAGACTTTAGGAAATTGGAAAAGACCTGTGGCTTATTTTTCAAGACAGCTGGATAAAGTGAGTGCAGGGTGGCCAGGATGCCTCAGAGCAGTTGCAGCTGCTGTGCTGTTAATACAAGAGGCACGAAAATTGACATTGGGACAAAAAGTGACTGTTTATGTGCCACATGCTGTTGCAGCAGTGTTAGAACAAAAAGGGCATCACTGGTTATCCCCAAGTAGGATGGTGCAGTACCAGGCAGTGATACTTGAGCAAGAAGATGTAACCATGAAGGTGTATAATACCCTTAATCTGGCATCTTTATTACCATTTCATGAAGGGGGAGGTTGGCTCATGACTGTCTGCAAACTATTGAGCGAGTATATTCCAGCCGTCCAGATTTGAGAGATGTTCCATTGCAGAATCCAGACTGCGAATTATTTACCAATGGGAGCAGATTTATAATAAAGGGAGAAAGAAGGGCTGGATACGCTGTTGTCACTTTGGAAGGAGAAATCGAAGCAAGATCACTACCAGCAAATACATCAGCCCAGAAAGCAGAACTGATTGCTTTAGCCCGGGCTCTGGAATTATCAGAGGGAAAATGGACTAATGTGTTTCAGAAGAAGCCCCCCCCAGGGGAATTAAAAAGGGGCTTCATGCCTGGGGATTACTGGCAAATTGATTTTTCTGAATTACCAAAATGTAATGGATATAAATATTTGTTGGTGATTGTTGACACCTTTTCTGGATGGCCTGAAGCTTTCCCGTGCCGTACCAATAAGGCCAGGGAGGTAGTAAAAATGTTATTAAAAGAAATTATACCAAGATTTGGGGTATCAGAAGGGTTTTCTTCAGATAGAGGACCTCATTTTATAGCAGAAATAGTACAGCAAATCTCAAAAATACTACAAATTAAATGGGACTTACATACCGCCTGGAGGCCACAATCCAGTGGAAAAGTGGAAAGAATGAATCAAACAATTAAGAGACAGGTAGGAAAATTGTGTCAGGAGACTCAGATGAAATGGACTGATGTTTTACCTCTGGCATTATTAAGAATCAGAATAACCCCAAGGGTTAGGGAGAAAGTTAGTCCATTTGAGATTCTGTATGGTAAACCTTACACTGTAAATTTAACTGGAAATGAAATTCAAATGCACGTTAAGGGCGATCAAATTTTAAGTGATTATCTCTTGTCTATGGCAAAGGTTCTTACTTCTCTCCGTAGGTACATCCAGTTAAGATCTCCTGTACTTTTAGATTCACCTGTACATTCATTCCAGCCAGGAGATCAAGTGTATCTTCGGACCTGGAAGGACGAGCCATTGGTAGAAAAGTGGAGGGGACCGTATCTTGTACTGCTAACAACAAATACTGCTGTGAAACTGCAGGGAATTGATTCCTGGATCCACTACACCCGAGTGAAAGCAGTACCTCGAGAGACGTGGAAAGCTGAACAAGTTCAACCTCTAAAGTTAAAAATACATAAAGATATATGAGTTGTATTGGAAGCGAATCGGTTTTAAATTTAGATTGTATTCAGGAAAGAATTGCTTTAATCTGTTTGTTAGGAATAGGGTTAATATTGTTGTTACGGTATCTATGGTATCTGTGTAAAAATGATGTTCTCCCAAATAACCAGGGGAGAAATGTGGTGGTTAGTTTTTCTAAGTTACCTGAGCCAAACAATTAAAGGGAATCAGGAAGGATTTTGGAGCCATAATCTCCATTTGGAAGTAATTATGAAATCTATGAAGATAATTAACCAGAAGGATTGCTGGGTGTGTACCCACTTCCCTGAACATTCCAACAAGGGCTTCCCCCTAATTGGAGTGCCTCTTAATTTTTCCTTTATGGAATTTATGAGGCAGATAAGAAATGATAGTGATCAAACGAAATATAATGAAACAACCGAACAGGAATAGGAAGTCCAGAGTGTGACAGGAGATTATTACCAATGTATCCGAAGATGTAATAATAGTAATAGATGGTGGGAAAAAACTGTACTCTATGGAAAGCAACCGATCAACTGTACTGGAGCCATTAAGGTGGGAGGTTATAAAAATTGCTCTCAGATACCTGAAATAGGTTATAAGTGGCCAAGTAAGGAACTAAATGGGTGGCATGTTCCGAAAGGTAGTGGATGGTATTGGTTGTGTGGGAACAAGGCACGAAAAGTGCTACCTCCTAATTGGTCAGGGACGTGTACTTTAGGGGCAATAATCCCTAATGTTACTATAAGAAAAGAATTGAGTAATAAATATCAAAAATCCTGGCTAAGAACATTCATGAGGAGACAAAAGAGGGTCAATAATCCTTTAATAGATCGACCTACTAGGTTTCAGTCATTCGTAAGGTGGCTGTTTCCACAATTGGGAGTGAGTGAACTTGAAAAAGCAATAGTAAATATTTCAGCAGTTATTGAAAAAATAGGGAATAAAACCTCTGATGCCATTGCAGCTTTACAAGAGGAGGTTTCAGAAATTGCTAAAATAAGTACCCAAAACCGAATGGCTCTAGATATGTTATTGGCATCTCAGGGAGGAGTATGTACAGTAATAAATACTAGTTGCTGTGCATATGTGGATCAAAGTGGGAGAATTTCTACCGATCTAAATGAAATCTGGAAGCAGACTGAAATCTTACATGAGGTTCAGAAAGATGATACTTCTTTCGGATTTGAAGAAACATGGAAATGGTTGACTTCCTGGTTCCCTGATGTGAGCTCATGGGTTAAAAAATGTTTAACAATTTTAGGATTGGTGTTAGTAGTTTTTGTATGCGTTTATGTAGTGATTCAATGCATTTCTAAGTGTTATATGAAACTAATATGGGAAAGATTTTAAAAGAGTGAGACTAATATGAAAATGATCATATAAGTCTCAAAGGGGGGAATTGTTACAAGACAACCCTGAGAAGCTCAGAAAGAATGTTTGAAGAAGGTAGATTTGGATAACTTCTATCTTAGATAGAATTTATTTAGCATGAGTAGCTGCACACTTGCTTAGCATAAGTAGCTAAATTTGCTGAAGCCTTAGGCCGTGCTCCTAGTTCATTAAGAAAAGGCCTCAGAGCTGGTGCAGGCTGGAGAGATAAGGGAGTTACAAGCAGTCTGCATTCCTGTGCCCCACTCTCCGAAAGGGAGGATGCCAAGGCTGAGAAATAAGGCCTGTTTGGGCGCCAAGACCTTGGGAAGTAAAAAGCTTCCTCTCACTGTTAAAACAGTGATGATTAAGGGGTCTGGATTATGTCTTCTTCCTCAGGGCCTTGGAAGATAACACCTACTGACCCAGCTGGGGCAGTGTTAATTAATTGATCAGAACCTTGAGAAGCAGGGGTGGGACCCAGGGAAATGTGAAGAAATCATTAACCAATCAGTGTAGAAGAGGAAGGAAGTCACAAATATGGCAATAAGAGGAAGGAAGTCACAAATATGGCAAATTTGATTGTATAAATGCTACCTGAAAAGTTGGGGGGGGGGTGTGCTTGATTTGTGGGAGACCACCAAGCACCCAGGCTTGCGCAACTCTGAAATAAATAAATAAATGTCTCTCCTGAGTGTGTAATTATTGGCTCATTGCACACCGGGCAACGAATCCGCTTTTCGGACAACATCTGGGGCATGAGCATTTCTGCGAATGAGATTAGTGCCAGACTGGCAGTTGGATTAAATTTTTTGAATGTGCTTAACATATAAGAACTGCCTGTGCTCCTTAGTGATAGAGAAATAGTGAAGCTCACCGCTACATATTGAAATTGATTTCCCATGTGAGCAGCAAATAGCTTGTGACAAACCCACCACAGGCCATTCAAACAACCACTCAGCTGGATCTCAATTTTCCTTTTTGTATGCCATTGTTAACAGACTGCGCTAAAGAAAGTAGTTCACACTGGTCTGTTAAACAGTCATCTGTTGAATAGCAGTACTGCAGAGTTATAAAATCTATAGTGATTATTTGTCTAATGAGAAATGCTCACAAAATATCCCAGGTATGAATTTAAAATTAGTATCCCAAACCACATGTGGGAATCCAGCTCCCTCTGAAATGTTTCTGTGCGGAGGTCATTGTTTCCTTTTTGTCCCTTGATGTCTGGATAATGACACTACTGAATATCATACTGTTGTTTTCAGGATTGTGAAGTCTAGCAAGTGAGGGGAATTTTCTATTATTTGGTGAGGTCAGTGTGGAGTGTGAGAGTCATTACATATATATTATATTTATATATTTTTATATATATATATATATATATATATATGTAAATTTTGCAAGGAAAAAAAAGAGGATGTTGTAGTGCAAGATTCTTAGCTGGAAGAACCTGAACAGCTCTCCTAAGTGTCTGCTGAAACACAATTCTCTGGCTAGATTGTTTGAGCTGAATACGAGAAACATGGGTTCAAAGCCAAACTATGCCATTGCTCTGCTTTGTAATCTTGGGCAGTTTACTTAATCTCTTAAAGGCTGCGTTCTTCCTCCAGTCCTGTTTCATAGCTAGGATCACTTGTCTATTTTAGTGTTTTACATGTTGCCTAGTGAAACAATGTAGGCCTCTAAGTTGTCCCCCAGATATCAAGGTCTCTGAATTCTAGCTTTTCTGAATGTTCATCTCTTTAGTCTAGTACCATCTGTTCTCAGGCTTTATACAATACTTCTGAAATAACATAAGTAAATGTCAACCGGGTGAGTTCAGGTGAATACAAATATGGTATAGCACTACTCTACCAGTTCCTGGGAGCTGTTTTAGAGAGCTTAACTTATTTAAATATTATTTTGTGTATTGCATCTAGGTTAAAAATGCACTTAAAATTGCAAAGACAACAGTGAAAAACTTTGCAAGTCAAATGACATTTTCTTTACAGCTAGGGAGGCAGCACAAAAAGTTTACGTATAGCTTGACCAGGTCACTTAAAGTTGGTACTTTGGTAATAGAGCTGTGGTCACTTAAACTCTGACACCAAGGCTACTTGCTTCCTCTCTTCCTATCTGTAATGAAAAACCATGTGCAAGGTGGTGTCATGTATCTGCCATCTTACTGATGTTTTCAGGTAGTGGAGTTTAACTAATACCATTGCTATTTAAGTGAAGCTTTCTGTACTGGTTTGTAAATAGGATACCCCTCAGTTCTTAGATCATACTTGCTAAGTATGTTAGAAAGTATTAGACTAGTCTGAATTTTCTCCCTTTAACTATAGAGGACTCCATTATTCGTATCAACTTCACTTTTAAGTTTGGATTTTGCTTGTAGTTCAGACGCTTCCTCTGATCTTCATCCAGCCACTGGAAAAGAAATCCTATAAGCTGTCTTACGCTTTCACAGAAGCTCATATTTGTCATGGTTGCATCAAGCCACAGTTTGCTTACTAAAACATGGTGTGCAATTGTATTTTGGGTAAAATTACAACAATGTTGTTGCTTATTAAAGTCACAGTGAGAGTGACATACGGGGTGCATATGCGCTGCTGTCATTCAAGTATACAACCAACTTCTTGCTCTCTGTTGACTAGGAACAGAGCCGCTATGTTATTTTCAGTGGATAAGGGATAGCTCTACTGCTTTAGAATGTAAAGTGTAGGTAGTTTTGGGAAGAATATTGTAACTTTCAGAAATTTCCATTTAAATTACATTGATTTTACTGTAGCTACCTGGCATGACAGCCAAAATTATAGAAAAATAAATGCAGAAAAGAATTGTAAAAGGGCAATAAGGATTGAGAAAGCAGTCCTCTGGTGATTTAAAAACAGAGAGCATGCATGACTAAATGGTGGTGTGGTGAAGCAGGTAAAAGGAGTTATTTTGCCTTTATCTTCATAAGATACTGTACATGGGCATACTCATACCAGCTTTAGTCTAGTGAGTACTGTCATAGCTACCTACACATGTACATAGTTATTCTCAGTCCCAATAGGCTTGTACAGCCTATGCTGAAGTCTATTGAATCTTTATGGTTATTGCTGAATGTGCTAGCTAGTGAAGGGTAATATCAGTATAGCCTGTCTCTGCTATAAGGCATCCTTTGAGTAATGAATATAACTATCAACATTTGATAATATCTAACAGGGCAGAGAGCAGGCAAAGGCAGATAAAAATGACAGTATTTTTTTTTTTTACAATTGTCTGAAAGTATACAACTTTTTACAGAGCCTGAGCACCATGACAGTGTGCATTTTTGTGTGTGTGTGTCCCCCTAGGTTATTAAAGTCATAAGGAAAGCAATATTTTTCCCCATATCTTATTAACATGTCTGCTAGTAAGACTTTGACAACTCTGTAAACTGTTTCTGTTCTCGCCATATGTTTGAATACTTAATTCTAAAAATAGCCTTGCATCTAAGGGTACTTTTGTTAGAGTATTATTACTTCTTTGGTGAACTCTACATCATGTGACATTGTGTTTTTTCACTAAATTGCCAAAACTCGTTTTCAGGAGGAGAGCCCTGAAATACTGAGGCATCTGTGGTGTCTACTGAATATAAAATTAATTGCTTATACTGTATATTTGAGAGTATCTCCACAGCAATTTTCACTTAAGAGCACGGTCTGTCACTGATGGATTGACTACTTTATAAAGGTTTTCTGTTTCTATGCACTATCAGTGCAAATTACTTGAGTAGATGTCAACCAACGATGAAATAGGAAATGGCCATCAAGCTACACTCTAATGCAGCACTGTGCAGTAATTGCCACTGCCTGGGTTAGTTCTGTACATGCTAAAGTCATAGCTCCCATAACAAGCAGGTGTTTGAGTACAAAAATAACCTGATTTCGAAGACTCCATTGTATGCTGTTACAGTATTTTAGATACATTTAGTACTTCTGTGTTAGAAGGAAAAATTAGGTAAATGAGGTAAAAATCACTGGTGTTGGTGGAAAATAGGCAAGCTTACTGTGCTAATATATTGTACATTTTAATGTTGGAGCAGAAGGAGGGAAGAAACTGATCCGGATGCTGCAGGTAAGAAATAAGGCTCTCAAATATTAATTACTATAACAGGAGTCTCTAGGTTATCAGCTAAAACCAGATACCCCAACATCTAGAGGAGAAAAGAGGATTTTCCATGAGTGTTTGGACACAGTAATTCAGCTGAATACTAATGTATTCCTTTCTTTTCAAGGTGTCTACACTCCAGAACCACTCTCCAGTTTCTGGTGGGCTCTTCTGTCTACTGGGCTTATGTTTGTATACCATTTTAGCATCTTGCAGATTCTGGGATTGGTAAGTAAATGTGTGTTAATAAACAGATAGTTTGCAAGTACATTCAAAATAAAAACACTGACTAGTTTTTCAAAGTGTCCAGATTCACATGGATAAAATTACTTGAATACAAATTTTTAATTGCATGTCCTAATGGCCATTTGTACCTCATATTTCACAAGTAGTGGTAAAACCTTCCATAAATCAGCTATGCACCCATATAAATCCACCTCTTAAATGCACAACTGCATTCAGATCTGCTTTCCTTCTGAAAGCTGGCCAATTGATGCTGAACAAAGGATTGCCAGCTAAACACTTTTGATTACTATGGTAATTTGAAAATTACCATTTTAGGTCTCTGAAGCATTGCAACCCAAAATATTACTAATTTATAAATTTGTTGTCCCTTTCCTAGGTCACAGAAGTGAATCTGAACGACATGTTGTGCCCAGCCATTTCAGAGAAGAGAAGCCCTGGTATCGAATCTGGGCATCTGGACATCAGACTGTCATGACTATGACTCATGGGAAACTTGTAATCCTACTGTTCTACAGTGCTGTCCCCATCTTCAAATGTAGCATGGACTTGTTTGGATTCCCCACTAAGAAAACAGACTGAAATTTCTCCTCGGGGAATAGTACATACAGGAAGCAGAGACACCTAAACTCATACTGGAAAAGAAAGAGGAGGGATGAGAGGACTGTGTGTTTATACTTCTTCCCACAGTTTATTGCCTCAAAAACACCTCTGTAATCAAGTGAGTGTTTTTGCTTTTAACTGCTGTTTCTCACTGTTAATTGCCAATGGCAAAATTAGTGGCCTCATTCTGGAAATGGTTCGTGTTTTATACATTTTGTGTAGATTACAGTAGAATCTTGCTAAGCCACCCTTTAAAATTAAGCCCAGGATCTGTCCACATTCCAGCAAAGAGAGTGTCAGTGCTACCTCATTTTATGACTTTTTTTTTTCCTACTAAATATCAGTACACTTACATCCCAGGATAGGAAATA